>NC_136484.1:119655123-119672623 GCF_053919585.1 Euprymna scolopes | reverse complement strand
ACATATATCCATGCACGTGTATATACAAAGATATACATAAGCACTCATGGCGATATATACATAGTTCCAATCATGCCCGCACATACACATACACATGAAGATACATGCACGCATACAGACAAGTAAGTAGGTGCGTCACAGATAATAGTATTTCTGGTATATCTGAAAAACAACATATATATACATACAAATTGAAACATATGTACACCCATATAAATGTGGGGAGTTTTTGTAGTAATTAGTACGTGGGTGTAGGGTAGTAGGGTTCATTAGTAGCCGAATTTGTAGATGGTTAAGGTTATATAGGATATGGGGAGAGTTGAGTAAGGGAATTTGCTTGTGTTTATGTTAAAGTAATTGGGTCTATGCGGTAGATGGATGTATCGTGTGTATTATTCAGCGGGTCTAAAAAGATGGTGTCTGAGGGATGTTTAAGAAGGGTGTACAATTGCTAAGAAGGTGGGATTTGTTATCCCGGCAGTTTTTTTACACACGCGGCACACTTATCAAGACCGATACGCCACTCAAGGATAAGGGTTAAAGAGTGTACAGCAGTCAAAAGGACAATATAGTAATCGATAGTAATGGAAGTTCGGTAAATTTGTTAACAAGTGGAACGGCTAATCAGAAACTTGTTCACGTTGGACTTGAAGACAACCATATCTTAGACAGCTGGAAAGCAGGAAAACGGAAGACAATCCACTGGCGTGCAGTTCTAAGAAAGAAGCATTTATCATCGAATCTATGTTTAGGGTTAGGCACAGATAAAGAGTGGGTGGAATTATTGATAGTGTTTTCAGCTAGACGAGTGTTTCTTGTGAAAGTTTGACGAGAGGGGAGCATAGATTGAAGCTCAGTCGAACACTTTCCATGAAAATAACGATGAAGCAGAGAATAATTCGCAACATCTCTTCTGTGAGATAGAGGTTGCAGCGAAGAGAAAAGGGCATCTCCCACCAGGCCACGAAGTCTGTTCTAGCAGCTCCTGCCCATATGTGGCAACAGTACTCCCTACTTGGACGTATCTGGCTCTTATATAGATAGAGAATTGCATCAGCAGGGAGATATCTACTGGATCGATAGAAGGATCCGACCATTTTTTCCAGCGGCCTTGGCAGCAGATTTGATGTACGTATTCCATTTAAGATCAGGGAGTAATAGTCAAGCCAATAAGTCCGTCAAAACCTGAGGCCTCCCCAAGACGAGAGCCATTGATTTTAATTGATGCCAGATTGGGATCAGAACGTTGATGATGTAAATATAGAAGCTTGGTTTTAGATGCATTAAAAGTAACCAGCCACTCATTTCCCCAGTGTACAACGTGATCAAGAAAAGAAGAGAGAGAATCGGAGAGAACTTGGTCGTTTACTGTCTTAGATGTGCTACCATAGATGGTAGTGTCGCCAGCAAAAATCTCTACGAATGATGTAAGGATGTGATTTGGAAGATCGTTAATGTAGATCAGGAAAAGAGTTGGGCCCATGATGGACCCCTGAGGGACTCCAGCATTAATACGGTTAGCTTCTGATATTTGCCCATCAACTACTACGCTTATGAACCTATCAGAGAGAAATGATTTAATGATTGAGAAGACATTTCCAGCTATACCATAGCTGGAGATCTTGTGAAGTAAACCTTTATGCCAAACCTTTATGGCAATTGCCCTAGAAAGGTTGCCTCTGTTGAGAGATTCGCTAATCATATGAGATATAACTGTAAGCACATCTGTTGTAGATCTAGTAGAACGGAAACCATATTTGTGTCACTAAGAAGGTTATTACTTCTCTATTTAACACAAATTCCAGCAACTTACTCATGACGCACAGGAGACTTATTGGCCTGTACTGAGAGGGGGATGAACGATCGCCTGAATTCTTAAATACAGGGCATACTGATGAAATTTTCTAGGGTGGTCGAAAGCAATTCTCCTTAAGACAACGTTTAAACAGTTTTGTAAGTATGGGTTCTAGTTCTTATTGAAGTTTTTGAGTACTATAATTGGAATACCGTCAGGGCCGGTTGCTTTACTGGAATCAAGGTTTTGATTAGGTTGGCAACATCACATACAGATATTTGTATATCACATACCGTGTGTTCTGATACAGGTTTATGGTGGTTTCATGTTTTCTATTTTGTAAGTTGTGTCTATCTTTAAAACTGAATGTAAAAATGTTTTTCGTTCAGGCAGAGGAGGCATGGAGAGTTTTACGATTTTCATACGTTAGATTTTTTAAGGATTTCCCACGAAATGGTTGGTGTAAGGTTATTTTGGATTAGATCTAGATATTGGGAGGTTACTGAGGTTTTATTAGGGTGGTTGGGGTTTGTGAAGGAGCATTTATGTACTCTAAACCTATCTCTAAGGAGGTGCCTGCTAGGGCAATATAGTATTTTTTGTCGCTTGGGTTTTCTTCTGGTGCCATTGTGGCTTAATAGACTACTTCTGTTCGTAGGCATTGGGATTTGTTGGTGAAGTTACAATTATCTCTGCTAGTGTTATTTTTATTTTCATCTTTTTTTAGTATTTTCCTGTTGTGTTTCTTGATTATTTGTTCTAAGTTATCAGTACAGCTCTATCTAAGCTTAATTTTGCTTTTATTAAATATTCTGTGTAGTGTGTGATTTGGTGGAAAATGGTTGTTTATTAGTTGAAAGAATGTTTCGCCTAGTTTCGTTTTAACCATTATATTGAAGTGGGGTTGAACAAAATTATTTTTCTGGCCTTATTGTTCTTGTTTGGGGTATTAGATGGATTAAGTTCAATGTAATTAAAGATGATGTTTCTTTAAGGGCATTTTCATAAAATGTTTTATGCTTGTTGAATATTTCAAGTTTAGAGGAATTGGTACTAAGTCTTTTTTCGATAGATGCAGGGACATGTTTAATGATATGTTTTGGGTAGTTCGATAGTGGGTCTATATAGAGTGTGTAAGTATTTTCTTTAGTGTTAGGTTCATGTGAGTTATTTGAGAGATTGAGAGTTATATCGAGAAAGTTAGCAGTTTTTACGTTGGATGTAATGTCCAGTTTTAGACCTATTCTTTTCATTTCTTTAGTTAAGTTTTTTTTTCCCAATTTTTCGCATTGTGGGCCATTTGAATTTTCAACTAAGATAAGGCCATCGTCTCTATATAGTCCTACGTTTTTGCTATCTATAGTTTTTGTGAGATTATATAGAATGGAGAGACCAACTAGTTCGTTTGCATGCTGAATCCAGAGATCCCATTATATATGTATATATAAGCATTATATGCTTATTTAAGCACACGTTTATGAAGACTACAGAGAGCTTTTGTTAAGATATAGCATATAGATATAAGTGTTTATTTCTTCAAAATTTTCACTCAACACCTCTAAGTATATAACCAAAAATCTACCCAGATTTTCAAACCGCGCCACCACGCGTACGATCCGACTACATAAAAACCCCACAACTTACATCACGTGAACTTAATTCATTGAACATTCCTCCACTCGATATCATGGCGAAGAAAAGGAAGAAACAAAAAAATAGATTGACAAAGGAGTATATCTGCGAAATATATTCCTAAAGATATAAAAATGTTTATAAAAAATTTCGCGTCGCAGTTATTTGGCTGCAAACGTGTTCAATACGTATTTTATTTTATTTTAAAATTTCACTCAACGACTCTAATGGATATAAAAAAAAAATACCCATAACTTTTATTGTTAATATTTTTCATATGATGATTTTGTGTATAAATCAAAGGTATTAGAAAATGTCCCATAGGAAGATTAGTCTCTTCGAAGCATTCTCGATATTGTTGCTTTTCGTCTTACATCAAGAAATCGATATATATATATATATATATATATATATATATATATATATAAATTTACATATATATATATATTTATATATTGATTAACATTGGTATCATTATTGTAGCTTCTCTCGTTTTCATTCCTATTATAATTGTCGCTATACACAACTGTAAAAAACGGTTGAAAATGGGAAATATGCAGGATAAATATTTATAGTAGTAGTAGTAGTAGTAGTAGTAGTATTAATAACAGTAGTTTTATTAGTAGTAGTACACGGGGAAAGAGGTAAAAAGCGGAGAATGAAGTACGAATACAAAGAGATAACGAAGAAGAAGAAGAAGAAGAAGAAGAAGAAAAAAAAAAAACGAAAAGTAGTCCTAAGAAATAGGGAGAGGCAAAACAACATAAGAAAGACTTAGATTTTGACGAAGCAAGAACGTAATAAAAAGAAAGATCAGGAAACCTTAAATGAAAGAACATAATATTAAGTAAAATTATTAAAAGTAATGCCAAGAAAGGATGGAAAAAGACAAGGATAAATAGTGTCATAGCGAAACTTATAACAAAAAGACGAAAATAAAGAAATATATAATAGGAGAGTGAAAGAAAAGGGAAAATAAAATACATGAAACAAATAAATGAAAGAATGAAAATGCTTGAAGTAAATGTTCCCCAAATTTTCACTCAGTTTTAGGTCAGTGTATATCGAATGTTTTGTATTAGTAAATCCAATTATTTTTTTTAGAAAAATAGCAAAGGGCAACATGCCATAAAGAAAATATGTACGTCTATAAGATGTGAATCTTTGTCCAAAATGAGTTTAAACATGGGTATGATATTGCCACTATATCTGGTAATTAACACACAGATTGAAATTGTTACTAATATCAAGAAATTTACGTGCGTAGTTTGAACATACAGACCACGTCATGCAAAAGAAAGAAAAAAATCACGCTATGGCTTACCCACAGTAGAATGTTCATGGCCCGTTGTTCTATCATTGTTGCTAAGCGACGACATGGAAAAAGTGATTTACCGATGGGAGATTAATAAAAATTACGGTTTCGATTATGGATTAACGATAAATATCGGGGGTATTCCCAGACAAAACTTAACGAGGGTCACTCCCAGACTTATGCACTAAAGTTCTGTAAATGTTAAGAAGATATGAATAAATAACATAAAGTTCTAATTTAGGTAGCTAAATAGTGCAATACTATGGCTATAACTATTTTCTTTAAATATACCGCGTTAATAGGTATAGGAAGCAAAATATTTATTCATTTTTGGAAAGTTGTTTTTTGTTAGTCACAAAGTTGCGTACAATTGCCCTTCCCCGATGTTGGTATATAAGAATAACACCATCATTTGCACAACCTGGGTTTCATCAGAGCGTAGAAAAATAGTTAAATAATTAATACCCGATGAGAAGGTCCTTATCATGATCTGTGAAACTTTTGGAATATTGTTTTTTATAGAAACTAATGACACCCAAGTTGTAAACATTATAACAATCTTAAAATATAAAACTTTGTTTGCATTATCTTTTCTTCTATTCGCTCTGGGTAGACTGAACCAACTTTCGCCGAAAAGGTAAGTTTACAGATAATGTCCAATTCAAATCTGATCATTAACCGCATCCACACCTTATTCAATTAAGATGATATACATATAACTCATCGTTTTAAATGATAATCCAGCTGATATGTACTCGTCAGGAGGAAGGTCGCTTATCGTCGGTGATCTTACGAACACGCCAATATATTTGTGTCAAATTTGCAGACTAAAATTAGGCAAGTTATATCCTATTGCTAAGCTGAAAATAGTGTTAAATAGATATGTGCAGTTATTTTCGTAAACAACTTTTAATTTTGTGGATGTAGTTTCAATTAAACAATACAAATTGCGCTCAGTCTTCTTGAATTGTGCGTATTTGTACATAGTTCTACACTCCAGGTACACCAGTAAACACGCCTCTTGTGTTATTTTGGTCTATTCTTGTAATATTTTACCGCAAGAAAAATTTATCAGCTATTGATGTGCATGTATAAAATAGACAAGAAAATGAGGTTAAGCATTAGATTGAGAAATTTACAAAAAGAAAGCCTTTGGAAAAAAAAAGAAAAAAAGACATTAAACTCCTTCCCTGTCGAAAATAACGCTAATAATTATAACTGAACGCCATTAGAGTACATTTTATGAAGATCCCAACTTAGTGGCATACTTATATCATAGGATATAAGAAGAGTAGACAGAATGTATCTCGAAACCAGAAGGTTTGTATTTTCAGAATTAGAATTTTTGAAATGGTCTTTGTTTCCAAAAACCATATTTACTCCAAGCCCGTATCGCATCTCTTTCTACCGCTATTATCTTACAGAGTTATGCTGTTTTCGCAATATCTTTATTTAAATAATATTTATCTCGTATTTCTACTGTGTGCACCGTCTCTTGCACACGACTTATTGTGACATGTGTGATTCGAGATACAGAAAAACACGTTTATTAGGATTGTTGCAGCATTTATATATCGTTCACCTGAATAGGTAAAACAATGTTCATATAATCGGCATGTAAATATTTTGTGCAAAAACGATCAGAACGTAACGATTATAAACTGAAAATTATCTTTCCCTTAAACTTTTCACTAAAGTTCATTATTGCGTACACATTATAATGGGCGTATATTCTTTCGCTATTGTCTTGCTGTAATAACGTATGTTTGTTTCATATTGTATTTAAAATTTCATGTATGAAGATTGGAAAAACCAAAATGTTACTCATCAATAATCGAGACTGAGATTCAGATGTTCAAAATATATTTTACATCTTCGCATTAAGAAAGTCTATCAACCTTAGACACAACATAATCTGAGATTCTAAAGAATAATATTGTCGCATAATGAACGGTTTTCCTCAGCGCACTAAGATTCTAACTGTCTTACTGTAACTAAGTTTTTTTACACAGAAAAGTCTTATATGAACTATCGTGAGTTACATATGCATCCGAAGAGAAAATCAGAATAAATTTTGCTGAAAAGTTACTCCCCAGTGTCTTTACAAAATCTAACTTTTCATCGTTACTTATATAACCACCATTTAGGATACACTGCATATTTCTTTACGGCAGAAACTAAATTCGTAAGAAAATGTGCGGACGAAACTTTCTATTCGAATTACCTTAAGAAAGTGGTTGAAAGTTCTCCTCACTTGCATGAACATACCTGCGTTACGTCTTCTGATAGCTCTCACTTATTATGTCGTTTAGTCCTAACATTCCATGAGTGATATTTATGAGAGGTAGGGAAGCATTACGTTTTTCTGAGTTGAATTCTATTTATTTAACATTTAAACAGTATTTTAGCGCCTTACATAAAATGATGGTATGCATTGTCTAGGATGATTTCCATACTAAAAAACTATATGTATATATCATTCAATATAATTTGTTTATTAAAAACAGATTTGATACATATAAAAATATTTTTATAAAAATTAATTAAGAATACATGTATATATATATATATTGTAGTTATGCGAATAGTATCAAAACATATAGGCATACATTATTCAGTTAAAATTTCATTCAGAATTAAACTTCTAAGTCAATTTTAAAATATAGAGCGCATAGAGTGAAGTAAGAAGAAATAAGGATGGACGATAAAGGAGAAATAAATAAAAACAGATAGCATTAAACTAAATGAAAATTAGTATAATATAAAATAAGACAAACGAAACACTAATTATAATTGCGAGCGATTGAGAGAAACGATATTAATAGAATATATTTTAAAATGATAATAACCAGTAAAAAAGAATAAAATAGTTAAAGAGGTAAATAATAATAATATATAAAACTACCTACACACAGCAGCAGGAAAAAACATAGCGGAATGAGCATACATGGATTTGAACGTAATGTTATAATTTACATCAAAGTACATATATTTCCCAATGGTATTAGAGAGCAATTCGGATGAAATCGATATAACTGGGTTTACCATTTCTTACTCGATTCCATAGAGCACCTGTGCGTCCATAAGTAATCGCGAGTACGCAAAACATTACTAAAAAGCAAATATCAATCGGAGTAACTAAACAAAGAAACTGGAGAGGAAGAATTTAATTGTACAAACTATGAACGACAATAAATTAGAAACAATATAAAAGAGGAGATTTATGGTAATAGAACTTAATTAAGAGAAATCTAAAATCTATTAGATTGGAAAACGAAGAGAAATATGTGAGTTAGAACAACAATATAATAGTCTGATAATAACAGAACAGTGATATGAACGCATAGAAAATGACGAAACAAAAGAAAATGAAATTTTGGAAAATTGAAGAATAAAGTATATGTAGAAATACATAACAAAAAGAAAAAAGATGATAGAAAAAAAGCAAAAAACTACGTTAAAAATACAAAAAAAAGAACAAAAAGAATTAAGTAGAAAGTATAAGTTGATATGAAAAAGAAGAATAGATGACATGTAAAAAAAATAAAGATTAAATATTAAAAAAATAAATTGTGAGGACAAAAAATAAAATGATTGAAAATAAATCAAAACTAAATAAAAAAAAAGCGAGAAGATAAAAAAAATAATGATATGCAAGGAGATTGAAAAATAGAGAAAAGGCACGATCAACAAGATAGACAACAGAAAAGGGCATGGAGAGTTCACATAATATATGGAATTAGTGAGAACATGAACACAGAAAAATAAATTAAGAAATATAAAAAGCGGAAAAGAAAGAAGGATGTGATTAAAAAAATAAAACGACAACATAAAAAGAAAAGAATGAAGAAGTAAACCCAAAAAATAAAATACTGGTGCGAACAGAAAGAAAACTTAATGAAATAAAAAATAAAAAATAAACTGAAAAATGAAAAGGTCAGATTAATGAAACAGAAAAAAAAACAAGATTCACATAATAAATGCAACAAGTAGAAAAATAATGAAGTAATAATAAAGAAGAGGTTAAGGACACAACTGTGGAAAACCGTACAGAAACATAACAAGATATGTGAATAAATAAACGTAAAGCGTAGAGACGCTGAGTAACAAATTAATAGTGCAAAGGGGAAACCAATATTTTATGGCATGAAACAGGCGAGATGAAAAAGATATATTAAAAGAAAATAACATATAAAAAGATAAAAACACACTATAGAAATCATGTACATCGAGAGTAAAAGAGTAAAAATTGAAAACAACCTAAAAAATAATATTAGTGAACAGAGAACGAAAGCGCGGGTGAGAGAAAAAATGAGGGAAACGAGAAAAAGAAAAGAAAATTACAATAAAAGTAACAATGAAATAAAGAAAGTGAATCTGTTGATTGACCATAAAAAACTAAGAATCGAATTTAAAAAAAAAAACATAAACATCAGAAACAAAGAAACCCAAAGGACAAAGAGAAAAAAGATGAAAAATTGTAATAGAATACCAATTTTAAAAGAATCATTTTCTGTCGTGAATAGTTCAGAAACTAATTAAATTTCTAAGGATTTTAAGAAAACTCGAGGCAAAATTTTTAAATGCCAGAAATCTATTTTCAAACAAGGAAAACAGTCATAATATATGGAATGTCAGCCTGACCGTGAATTTAGAAGAAGGCAGAAAAAATAACGCCCAATTAAAATAAAATGAACCAAAAAATATAAAAGCTAAAAAAAAATCGTAGTTATTATATCATAAGTCAGGGGGGTGTAAATTTTTTTAGATACGTTTAATTTAGAGCACATATGAACAATAATATATTATGTCTTCTTTTACATATTAATTCTAATTTAAAACCACTACACGGTTCAATGCACAGCACGTGTTACCTGTTAGAAAATTCATATTTATTCCTTTTATATTTTGTTTACCGCCGCTGACATTAGTAACACATACATTACTATATTATTGTACCAATTTTGTTAAAACTAAAGTATTTTCGTTAAAGTGTTTTGCTTAATAGTGGGGCAGATTGCAGAAACAATCTTTCACTTAGTGCTTGTCCCAAACGATAATGTATTTTCAGATTATAAGTGTGGTTAGAGGTTAAATTACAAAACCCTTGTAAGGGGGTGTAACATATTTCTACTTCATGAAAAGCTTACCCGGACACAGACTCTACTATATAATTTTCCAATCTTTCAAAATGTATATACTACAATAATATTTTCCGTAGCCTTTATAAAGCCATTTTGCAACCACAATAGTGTCCGTGAGTATCCCTCCTCCCACCAAAAAAAAAACACCCAGATATTTTATATTATGTCTTAGCGAAAAAAAAATGAAATATATATTCACACATGCATACGTAATAAAATGGGGACAAGTGAAACATTAAGAGAACAGATTGTTCACTGGATAGCAAGCGCTATCTAAAATATAAACAGAGTTTTGTAAATGATAAATGGAGAAAAACTGACCTTTATTATAAAGCACTTTTTATATCTACACATTTGTAAGCATATAAACTGTATGTTTAGTAGAAACGTTTAAAGTGCCCTTGAGATAATTTTTTTTTAAATGCTGAAAATTTATATAATTTAAACCAAGAAAAAATGAAAAAGAAAATGCAAATATACAAAATGTAAGTATTTGGCAGCGTGGCATTGTGCATGCGAATGTGTTGGTTTATCTTGTTTGTGTTAGTGAGTAAGTGAGAATGTGAATGTGAGAAGATGAAGAAAAGCTAGTATGGGTATCGTCGAGTCCTTGTCGTCCTGCCTTCCTCTGATTCAGGGAATTGTGGAGTGAGAGATATTCTGATGTATTTCAATGCTCTTCCGAACGGTTACGCCGCCTCCCGCTATTTAGTGATTTTTTTGTTGTTTTAGAGAAGTTTCTATCTTTGTGTTAGCTGTCTAATTTTACATATACTTGTTACTTCTGCGCTTAAAACGATTTTATTCGATTGAAAACATGAATTAACATATCTGCATGAAACTTATTTCTTTAATGAAGAAACGAGCTTAAAACAACGCGGAGAAGAAAAGAAAGTAACTAATCCGAGTTATTTACTTTTGGGAGTTTATTTGAATCGTTCTGTCATTCATTCGCTACGCTACTCCTGAATAGAATAAATCAATGGAGTGTACTTAAATGTCTATGAGACACTACCTTTGACTGTCTAAAATCTCTCTACAGGGGTTTGTCGGGACAACCTGGCATAAGGATTCATTTATATCTGAGTAAACCCTGACTAAATATTCAAAATCACATCGTATTCGCAACCCACAAAACATATCGGTATGACAAACACAGTGGCTTATACGAGGAATCGTGCACCTTCTAAGTCGTGCTGGCTATAGTAACATCACTAAATTTGATACTCCACCAGCCTAGATCACTCTTGTTCTGGAATCCAATAAGGTAAAGAGACTACAAGAAAGATTTACTATGAATCTGGTCGATTCGGGAGCGTAAAATTAATATTCTTTATGTTTGTACCACCTCAGTGTTGGAGATATAAAACATATTTAATGAGATAGTCTAATATATGCGTATCTTGTATAGAGATTAAGACTAAACCTCTAGACAGGATGCCGTTTTTCTTCTGAGAACTTCGACTGAAGTAAAATGAAATAAAAAGAGCGAATCCCAGAAAATGTACATTAGTTTGAGTTTCACGTCCGACGCAATAAAGTTATAAGATGCATTTATAAAGGATAAATATTTGCATTGTATATTCTGTGATCCTATATTTTAAAACAAGGAGGAAAATAAATTTTCAGCAGTGCATTATTATATCGATTAGATAACATTATGAGATAAGGAGAAGGCACACGTGCTTTCTCATCGCTTTTAGAAATTGGAAAGTGCAATTGAGGCCTTTTAATGGGTAAATATAGAGTAACTTCCGTTTTAATTATCGCTGTCATATAAAAAAGGAAGCTCAATAAACGCAAAGAGGGTAAATGTAAAAAAGCTCAAGAGCAAGAAATGGAAGAATATAAAACCAAGCTTAAAAAATAAACAAGTAACAAAAGAAAGATATAGCAAAATGACTAAGGAATAGAAATGCAATTGTATTAAAGGTCAGCATCTCAACTAAGAATTCATTCTCCCATCCCCACCCATAACCTAAGCAACCCCTCTTTCTACGTCAGTCTCGCCTCTCAATCATTGAGTAAAGATTAAAGTGTGGTTTGCATTATAGACGACAGTGCATAAAGTGTTTATATTTTTCCCCATATATCCGTGCGTTCCTTGAGTAAAGAATGTGGGTTCGTAAAAATTGCTCGGAATGTAGGTGCTCTAATGTTGTGTAAGGTATATATAGGCTGCGATGATCGGCATTGAGTTAAGACAGAGTTTTACCTAAGGGTAAATCATCTTTGCTTAAGTGGAATAAAATAGGGTAGATCACCATCGAAGGGCAATTATGTTATTTAATTTTAGTTTGTGAACTTATATATATATATATATATATATATATATATGTATATATATATGTATTATGTATTGTGTATGTATATATATACACATGTATATATGTGCGTATGTGTATGGATATATGTGTGTATGTGTGTATACGTGTACGTATATATATATATATATATATATATATATATATATATATATATATATATATACATATATATTTATATATATATATAGCAATGACCGTCTTCAGTGTCATCTCTGCTTGAGTGTGTGAATTCGCCGGTACCACTAAAAAGAACTAAATAAAAATAAAATAAAATAAAAAGCCATGTTAGGCTCATGGACTTTAAGTGTCTGAAGGAGTGGCACTCTTCTGACAAGACATCATACACACACACACACATATATATATATACATATATATATATATTTAAAGATAAAACAAAATAAATGAAAGAGAATACACACAGCAATCTATATTATTTTATAACCAATTTCAAGAAAACAAAAAAACTGTTAATTGGAAGATTCTAATTGAAATTCGGTATAAAGTATTCGAATTTAAAAAGAACGCCACTGATCCAACAAAACAATGTGTCTTTTTTAACTTACCTAAATCTGGTCGGTGTAAGGATATTTTCATATTAAATAGTTCATTTTAAAGGAGAGAAACATAACGGAATATGAATATATATTAAAAAGTCAAAAATGTACTTAAGCCACTCAATGAAATATTTCGAATATATTTTAATGTGAAAAGCTAATTGATGTCTATTCATAATAAAAATATATCTTATATATTGTCTCCTTAATTGTGTTTAGTGCTTTCAATAGCGCTCGAGACGCATCATGAGTTTTTCCACTTTTCACATATGAAATAGTTTTTGTCATCATTATATTTTAAGTATTAGATAAAATTGGTTTTAGAACAAAGGGGTATTATGTTAATGAGACAGAGAAATGGGTTTAAAAAGAAGAGTGTTAAGCATGAATTTTAATACGTGTTTTATATGTATGGCCTGATCAATAATGCGTCAAAAATAATAGACCAATAAATTTTTAATATAATAGTACACTCGGACAGTTGTGTGTGATACATAGCGAAGTGATCAATTCTTAGATGTAACAGATGGGTGCAATAATGCAGTAGGCCACTTGGAACGTGATAGATATTTAACCCTAATGCACTCCATACTCAAAATACAGCTGATATGTGCTATAATGATTTTCTTCTTCTTAAGTCTTATGTAAAATGAAACAGTACCCAGTACCATAGATTGAATGCATATGAGAGCTAATGAAGAGAGAGAGAGAGAGAGAGCAGGAGAGAGAGTAGATAAATAAAGATACAAAGCTGAAATAGAAGTTCAGATGTGAGGGGAGAAACAATAGATTTAAGTGTATGTGCTTTTCTGTTATAAATTGATTATGTTTTACACTAGGTTTGAAATATTTACATTAAAAATAACATTACTTTTTAACCAAAGTAGAATACGAAAACAAAAACTAATCTCCTCTTGTTACAAGCTTCGAATAGCATAATCATTACAAATAAATTAAATTAAAAACTTAATTAGAACATAATCTAAAAATGAGATATATGTTAGAAAAGCATTCTTTTTGAGAAATGAAAATACTTAAACGAAATATTTTTATAAACTTAATATTTTCTTCAGAAATAGATCTTTCGACATATTAAACCGTTGGTAGATTTTACAGATGTTTTGTTAACGTATGGCAATCAATGTTTTTTTTATGTTAATAATGAACCAAATCATGACGATGCTACAGCGCTAGTGAAAGAAATAAAAAAAGGAAGAGACCCGGAGCTCTAATAAAATTAATATTTTATCCGCACTCTGGAAGAGATTTTTTAAGTGTAAAATGAAAAAAAAAACTCAGAGGGCCTTCTACTGAAATCACTTAAAAAGTAATTAATGAGACCTCCAGATTACTGCTAAAACCAATTATAAAACTCCTACTTGAACAGAAATTATTTTCAATGTATCAGTCGAAAATATCAGGAATGTTCAGTTTGAATCAAAACGGGCCTCCAGTGGACTTCTATTTTTTAAAGTACCTTATTACTTATTTAATATAAAACTACACAATGATTTTATGTAACTTTTTTGCTTCTCAACCTTTTCTTTCGCTCACGGTCAAATGATAGTTTTGTTTTTTTATTACATTTTATTTAGAAATAAAACAACTCAATTATGTTATGTGATGTTTTTTTATAAAATATATTTTTCCGTCACGACTAATATTTTGTCTGTTTTTGGTATGGGTAGAATTTTGTACAAGTACACTATTTTCATAATTTACAAGTAACTGATATCGTTTTAGGTAACAGTAATGTGTGTTACACTATATTTATTTGGGGAAAACCACTTTAAAATAAGTTATAACAATAAACATATTTTCCATATAAGTAGAAACGTAGGCCATCTTGCCATTGACACGTAAATACATAAATTCTCACCTGAAATGCGTTGATTGATTTAAAAGATCACCAATATACAGAAAGGGGTCTCTTGAGCTCTAATAAAAACGTTTCCTCATCCATTAGGTTTATTAGTATGAAAATATATTCTCAAATAATGTAACAAATGTAACTTCTTTCACATACTTGGAGTAATTTGTATTAAAAATATTTTCTCACTTTCTGTTAATTTACCGTGTCTCTCACTCATTCTCTCTTTATATATATAAACAAATAAACCAATATCGTGACAAGCAGACACAGTTTTACTAATTATTAAAATGGTTTTGTCAGCCTCTATCTATGTGAGTGTCTACTACTCTGTTTTCTCTTTCTTTCAATATGTATAAACAAACAAACCAACACAGTGACAACACAATTTGCGTAATTAGTTATATAAATAGTTTTTTTTGTCAATCTCTATTTTTGTATACATATCTCACTTCATTTGTATTTCTCCTCCCACGCCTATCAATCTCTCATTGTATGTAATGACTTTAAAATTAAAAATAAAAACTCTGATAATTTAAAAACAGAAACTTCTAAATAACATTTTAAGAGGCAAAATGTCTAAAATAAAAAGAACAAAGGTGTGTAGAATGAAATAAGGAACATATTTTATAGGTTTCATTAACAAATATCCAGTATATAACCGGGAAAATCACGATAAAAATGTAAAGCAGCAAAAACAATATCAATTTAAAAGAGGATAATTATAAACTTACGCCTATTAGTTAAATAGACATAAATAGTAGAACACATTTTGTATTCTAGTGTTCTATAGCAAATGCAATATAAGGTTTAATATCAACAGAAACGCTGAAAAATAAAATTATACTTTTGTCAAATCTATCAAAGAGTGAAAGAAAGTTGAGACATGAGAATAATCACTTACTAGTATCTATATATTAATAAGTTAGCGTGTGTATTATTTATTTCCTGGGTCACACTTATATTTTCTCTTCCGAGTTAATATCGTTTAATTGTTATGCAATTCCATTTCTTGTAATAAATAATTTTACCAATAATTCTTTGTAAGTTTTTGTTTTGGTTTCGATTATATCTGATATATATATATATATATCAAGTCATGTATATTCATAATAATTTAAGCAAAAATTCTTCATAAGTTTTGGTTATAGCTGATAGCAGTCACGTTATATATGCATATATATATATATATATATATATATTTCATAGGTTTTGGTTTCAGTTTCGATTCAAGCTGATGCACCTTAGTAATATGGATATTTTGTTTTCATTTTTGACATCACAAATTTATAATATATAAGAATTGATAGAAAATTGACTTTATAATTATATATATATATATATATATATATATATATATATATATATATATGAAATCTGCATAAGTTAAGATATGTAAGCGTATTTTACGACCAGGATATAATTTTTATATAGAACGAATCTATGAGTGTGTTAGTAAATTGATTATACAAATTAAAGGATATAGTATAGATGCGAGCATTTTGTAAGACTCGTCCAATGCTTAGAAATGATAAAAGTAACTAAATGATACAAATTAATGAGAGTGATCAGTAGTATTATGTAAGGATTGAGAACTATATTTCACCCATGGAAGATATTTGTTCAAAATAATCATGTGGTAGTCTATACGAAAACATCCTCGCGGTAACGAATATAATACGTGATATTTTTTTTTTAGAATTCCGTTTTTAAACAGGTTATCCTAAAGATAGTGAATTAATTATAATTCTTGCAAGTGTTTGTAAGAATAACCTAGATGAAACCGAATATCACACACGTCGCATTCTTCTATATCGGTGGAGTTCTAGAAGAACCGGTGCTGAAAATTAATAGAAAAGAATATTAAGAATAATAATAATACAAACGATATGAAAATGTATTAATTGTATAAAGACTCCAAAACGATCTGTATTTTAATAATATTTTTATGGGAATTAAAACGGTTTATATCTCTATGTATATTTATTAAGGAAATCGCGAATTTATCCTCCCCACGATTAGCTGTCTCCTTATGGTATTTAGGTTTCTGATTGCAAACTTGTTGAGTATTTCAGATACAGATTGTTGTTTATCCATTAAACTATGGTGAGCTTATATTATCATTGCTTCAATTTCATTTTATAGTTCAGTACAACATATGTGTGTGTACCAACATAGAATAATATATTATATTGCAAACCAATACGAATCTGTTAATACAGGGTGACCTAAAAAAATGGGCCTCAACTCTAATTAGGCCACGTTGCTAAGTGTTTTGTCCGAATGAAATGAAACTTTGGTTATAACTAGTTTATTATAGTCAAAACATCACATAAAAACACTAGGGTTTTTGGCCTTCTTTTCTCCGTTCTACAGCATATGTTCTAAATATACTTTCTATGTTTTTTTTGGGGGGGGGTCACCGTGTATAACAGATATAAAAACAGTCCTTAGAGGTTCTGTATGATAGTAAACGGTACGCCTGTCAGACGATTTAAAGTTGAATAATACCGTCTTCAAACGGTCGACTTGTACACTCATATATCATGTAAAACTGCTGTGTCCTAGAGATGAATCCGACGTCATATAGCACAAAGTGAGATTCGGGAGATTAGTAGGCAGTTCGTCGGGAAAATCTGAAGCGGACAGTATGAAAAAAAAGGCAATTTCTTGAAAATCAATTATAAATTCTGGGGTTAAGACCGTAGTTCTCCGTATCCCCGGTATCTCATACACCATGGCCGATAACAGAAGAAGGCTGGCGTAAATAACTTCATAAATAGTTTAATTCTAAAGTTATAGCTTTCTTTCCTACTTGCTATTGTGAAACTTTAATTTCAGATATTTCAGTTCAAGAAAG
>NC_136484.1:119390123-119650123 GCF_053919585.1 Euprymna scolopes | reverse complement strand
CTTTTACGCAAATATTACGCAATTATAAATTATGTAGAATATCTGGATGAATATGATTACACGGAATAGTTAAGTAAAAGATGATTATTTCCTAAAAAGACCGAAAAAAAAAACTAATAGGAAATTAATTAAAATGTTTTAAAGGATATGCTAATATACGTTAGAACTTTTTCAGATAAACGCAATTTAATGATCTGTATATCACAAAGTTGTATTTTCTTTATAAATGTATAGAAAAAAGTGTTTTAATATGAATATTAATACACATAAAACAAAACATTTCTAGGAATATATACATATATATATAAATATATATATATGTGTGTGTGTGTGGGTGTGGATGTGTGTGTGGATGTGTATGTGCTTATAGCGAGCTAATTAGACATTCGAACCAATAAAAGACCATATGACAAATATGTTATTTGCTTTGTTCGATTATTGCAAGCACCTTAGCTCTTGATTCTAGACCGCTGATTATTGCCTCAGGCTAGCTGAATTAGCTTGGCGTCTTTTCGTTCCGCCCCTGAACTAAAAAATCTACATTACGATGACTGATCTGTCGTTTGTCCTCAGCTTAGTTATTATTCAACCACTAATCACCATTTCAAGGAGGCAGTGTCAAGTTTTCATCTGCCAGGCAAAATTGAGGTTGTTAATATTATTTCCGGCTTAGTTGTCAGTGGCTATGCTTAACATCAACTCTTGGGATTTCTTGAACTCGGCATTAGAAAAAGTACACTGATATTTTTCTACTCGATATTTCTGTTGGTATTCGAACTCACCTGTTTTATTTTTGTGCGACATTGATCCTATGCAAGTTGAAGAGTTCGCCTCTTCTATTCGAATTTGTGTTACGTATAAAATGTCTGCGAATATGAAAATTAGAGGCGATGCCCATAAGCGACATGTCTATTTCAGTCAGGGGAGATGATTTTGATGACATTAATTTTTTAGACAGCTGTCATCGCCCTTGATGGGCATTGTCTGAAATTCCCCAAATTGGCATTTGTCTGGTACTGTTCACGGTATAATAACGCTGACTCATCGGTTCTCGTTTGATCATCTGAGATAAATGACGTAGCGCCTGGAAAGTAGCAAACGGACGACTATCTAAAGATTCCAAAGGAAATATGTTACAGGACACCCCCCCTTTAACCTACAGAACTGTAAAACTTAACGTTGTCGTCTTTGCTGATTAGGACATTAATACGACTGGGCATTACTTGTTAGTGAAACTACAACGTGTAAGTTAATATGATTTTCTAACATTTCAGCCATATATTTAGAAATTTTAAAAACATTTCTAACATTTTTCCCTTAAAATGCTAACATTGAGAAACAGATTAATGTGGTGTTTTTAAAATTAAATATGAAATTGATAACCATTTTGCAATTTTGTCTTTGAGACTTTCTGTGCCATCATAAAATACTTTTTTTTCTCATGTTGATGATGGTATTAAATCCTCGAGTGGTTGCCTTAGAAGAGAAAGCTGAACATTCGTTCTTGTTGATGGTCATATTAAAGTAAATCTTGCGGATAGCGGGTAGATTTGAATAATTGTAAGCCACATCTGTCGGTTATTTCGTGAGGGTAAAATAGAAAACATTGAAAAAATCAAGTAATGCCTAACATGCTTTTTGACGAAACGCAATGAAAATTAGAAAAATAAGCACTCTTTATAACCTGGTAGTTTGTCTAAGTTTACATTTGTGATATTTCGACTATTCTTTCGCCATTAATTAAAAATGCATCATTGAAAATCGGATTGAATCCTTACGAAATGCTGAATATTTTCGTATTTATTTCGATTCCCAAAGTTTTAAACATGTACCTGTGCACTAATGCGTATAATTGCTACACGCAAGATAAACATGTTTTAACGCCAGACCGATTTTTTTGTTTATGTAAAGTTTCGAACGAACATTTCTCTATTTGTTAAAATTATTAAGAGCGAATGTTTACAATCAGGGTGGACTCAACCGAAACACTCTGCAAAAATTAGATAATCTATTTCCATTTATAATTTAATAAAAATTAAAGTAAAGCGTACCTCGGTTTTCACTTATTTTCAATTCATCCTTAGAAAAAATGCATTTTGAATATCTGTATTGTCCTTATTCTATATTCATGATTTTATTACATCCGATTCAATGTTAAATAATCTGAAAGCGTTTTCTTATGCAAAAACTATTTTTGAAGTAAAATTAAAAATAAAGTCAGGATCAATTAGAATGCAACGGTTTCATTAGCTAGTACATCGAGATTAACAAAAATGCTAGGCGTTTGGCAAAGGTGTATTCAGCTTCATTTCATAAGTCTTCGGAATAAATCAACGGGGAATGAACCGTGCTCCCTTCGTCCATTAGCCAACGTTTAACATTTTCCCCAAAATAAATATCAAATATTGCGTGTATTTTTTATATACGATATTTTTATACGCAGCTTTATTATAATTTGGAAGATTCACATTTGCACAACGCTCACATAAAACATTGTTTGATAAGCTTCCTTTTTGTTGAATTTGTTAAATTGTACGCTTGATCAACAAAATTTGTAATTTTAAGATTAAAAATGTGCTTATTGTGTACTTATTGTAGTTAAGTGCAAGTTGATTTTTTCTACCTAATACATAGTTATGTCAAAACGATATCGTTTATAAATGATATACATAATTATACGTTTACACCAGAATTAAACATGAGTGGCGTGTAATCTATTTTAAGATTTTTAATTCCAAAGTTTTGTACGTTTATTTGAAGTAAAATATGATAAACACTTTAAATTAAGTAAAATATGATGAACACTTTAAATTAAAACATATGTGTTTAAAAAAATTGTAAATTGTTAGTTTGTCTAAGTATACATTTCTGATATTTCGACTTTTCTTTCGACATTTAGCAAAAGTGCAGTTTTTGAAAAATCGGATTGAATTCTTACGAAATGCTGAATTTTTTCGTATTTATATAAAACGATTTCCAAAGTTTTAAACACGCCTGTATGCGCCTGTGTGCGCTAATTGCAACATGTAAGATAAGCATGTTTTAACAGCAGACAATCTTTTTTTGTTTATATAAAGTTTCGAACGTGCATTTCTCTATTTGTTCAAATTATTAAGAGCGAACGTAACATTCAACACGTTTACACACGTGGTGCACACGTTGTATGTAGTCTACGTCGTAAAAGAGAAGACAAACTCTAACCCGAACTCAATTTTTTGTGCAACAATGACAAATATTTCCTCATTTTCCCGCCACGCGTGACTCTACGTTACGGTTGCGACATCTCTATAGTGATTATCTTCTCAATCGTGTTCTTTCTCCTTTTAATATTCTTTTTCCCAAGGTCCTAGATATGACCTTAAACTATATCCGATGGTGAGGTCTCAGCTTGCAGGCTCTAACATTACTCCCAGGTCCACTCTGACCCGGAGTGGTAGTACCTGTTAGGGTCCCAACTAGGGATTAAATAGAAACTGACTTGCAAAAAACAAATATATTCTATTAAAAAAATGTTCTTCAAAATAACTGGATTCGGCATTTAATATCCTGAAAAGGGTTGATATGCCGTAAAACAAAAACAACCAATCAATCTTTTTCTCAAGAGGGACGTCATTTCACATTTCGTATACATTTACACACATACGTCGGTGCTATGCTACACAAGCAAGTTTTCAGTGAACAAATCCTATATCTCACTCTATGAAAATATTCATGTATGTTGAGAATAGATGAATCAAAGTATAATCTGATTACTTTTGTTTTATTGAATCAGTTACTTATATCAATGATTTTAAAGGGTATATATTTAAGGAAATGAATATCCCTGTCGTTCATATGATACTCTGTTCCTGAGTAATTCTCGGTCATCTTTCTAAAATCAATAAAAAATATGCAATTCATTTTGTGCTTGTTGTGGTATGTTTTATTTTGTAAACGATGTTAAGATGAAGCTTATTTCTTTAAATAATATACATTTTTCTTTTCCACCTGCTATTATCACGGTTTGATAAATTTTGGAGGAATACTCGACTCGTAAACATATTGGGCGTTCGTTCTCATTGGATCTATCTGAGAATTGTTATATTAGATCAATTGCTCATTTCGCGTCTCGTAAAGTCCGTCGTCTGCATCGTTTTAACTTCATTCCGACAGCTGAAGCAATTCTTTATATATTCAAATCCCCTAACAGACCATGTATACGATATTTTTGTCATATTTTGGCTGGTGAATTTCTGATATATTTGAGAATCCTTGCTAAGGCGAAAGCCCCTATTTGTAACTAGATTGACTCTCCACTTTTTCTTTTCGTATGCAATATCACCTGCAACTATGCTCTTGCTCTGCGCAGTCTTTTGTATAAATATAATTTTGTAAGTTTTTCGGGAAGTGCTATTTCCATAAAATTAAAAAGTTTGGTTCTTTATTATGATCGTGCTCCTGTAGGAGGAAACATCCGAAACTCTTGCATTAAAGTTTATGTAATGTTTACTTGTCCTATTTGTTACAACCTGTTATCTACAGTGGTATTCGGAGAATAACTCGCTGAAATATAGTAATGAACATTGTCAGGGTGGGCGCAGGTCTATAATACATTCTTCTGAAAAGGCCACTTTTAAAATAGCAGTAAAATGGGCAGGCGATTGGGACCCCTATCATCCTCCATTTTACATCTCTGGTTATTTATCATGCCTAGTTTAAAATTTCGGTGTGCATCATTTCCTGAAAACAAGTAAACTGTTGGGTGGTCTTTAAGCAGATATTCCAAACATAGATCCTATTAACTGTTTTATAATACGACTCTATATGTTCGTCTTTGATGGAAAACGTATGTATGCGCATAATATGGCGGATAAGTGGATCATAAGTGTGTAATTTGAGAGAATGGGGCATGAATTATTAAAGAGATTACCGAAGTTTGATGGAAAAATAATGGAAATCACTTTCTGTTTTTCTCCACTAAAACCTTTTCGATTGTTTTGGTGACAGAAAGCGATTATGTCAAGAGATTAAATTAAGACACGTTTTAAGTATGTTCACCGTCTGTTTTACACGTATTCATGCTTCTACATACAGTATATATATATATATATATATATATATATATATTATTTACTAAATTAATTATTAAATAATTATATATAAATATATGTGGGGGGGTGTATAACGTACGGTGAGATAAAAGTAGGTGTCAGTAAATAAGATTTCACTATAGATAATATACAGATACATATAAAAATTATCTGAAAAAGAAAACTAACACAATGTAACACAATTATAGTTATTAAATTACAATTACATGTGTACACAACTGTAATACTATGAATAATGAACTTACTTATTCCACATAGTGTCTAGCTACTTACCCTGTATATATATAACGGAATATTTCAATTCAAAAATCGCGATAATCATCGGACATTACATAATATTGAATATGTAAAACACATCATATAAATATCCTAGCTCAGTCGGACGGCCGACGTTACCGTGTCATACTATACACTAAACATGATATTTTAATTCATGCCGATTGCGAATGTATTATTATAGTATCAATCCCCTATTGATTACTATGTACTACGAAGAGTAATTTTCTCGGTGGACAAATTCGCAAGAAAATAAAATATATAAAATATAATAATATTAATGACATTCATCAAATTTCGTGTGTGTTTGTTTAAGATATAATCTCAGCTGATATTTGGGCTTGACGATCTTAAAAATAGTCTTTATTTTCTTATAGATAGATAGTCTTTATTTTCTTATAGATAAAAAGTGAAATTGCTTACGTTACATCAGCTAAGGATACATCTATGAAATGTAAAATATTCCTCTGCAAAATACATTTTTATCTATAAGAGAAAAGACAGTTTTAAAGTTGCACATTTTTCAATTTTCGATAATTATCTGATGAATTTCTCTACAAAAAACATTTAAGAACACTGCCAGAAACATAAATAACTTCTGTATGAAATTTTGAAAACTATGAGGAAAGAAACTAAAAAACACACACAAAGTTATTTTATATAATTGTATAATAAACACTCCGTAGAAAAATGCTTTGAACATATCAATTCATGTGACATAGAGATTTTATCTCCAGATTTCCCTTCTTCTTTTGACCGGTATCACTCCGCAAAAGAAAACTCCGTAATAATTTTGTTTTAGGTGTAGATTCATCAAAGGTTCGAATTCACGGATTTAAAAAAAATATATTTATTGCACTCCGAAATAAGCAGAGATTAAACAGCACACAGAAAATAATAGTTGTCATTCTTAAACTCAAATCGATATTTCTTTTATGTTGATAGGGTAGCAATCTAATTAGGGCACGTTTTTCTATTATAGTATATCACCACTTGATGGAAATCACTCCACCGAACAGGTATTACACAATTCTTACATTGGATTTTCATAACTAAAATTAAAACGTTTTTAAACCGAGTAATGCTGTAATTTTAGTTTTAATGAAAAATGAAAATCATTATTACTGAGGTTTTAGTGGAACCCACTTTAAGCAGGATATACTCCCTAATATATTTTGTTTTATTTTTATGATTACACTAAGTCTACGGGTGGAATACTTAGAAGAGAATATTAAACGCCCGGTCTTGTTGACGGTTGTACTAAAGTCGAAATTGATTTATATGAATTATATCGTTAGATCGTAATCTCGTTGTTTAACCTCATCATCAATATGAGATTTAAAAAAAAAAACTATGTACTAGTGAGTTTTTTTTAATTAATGTGGATTTCACTTAAAGTCTCAGAATAAATGATTTTTCTATGTTATTTTAATTTTATAAAAAAAAATTAACGCATTATTCTTTTTAAAACGTTTTTATTTTAACCCTGAGCTAAATCTTAAGCTCTAAAAACGTGCTTTACGCCAACCAAATTTTGCTTTGATATATTGTCAGAAATTGCATACATTGAAATGTGAATCTTCATTGCTTGATATGAATTGATGCATATTTTATTACAGCCTTCTGATTGGTTGATGTAAATTGTAACCCTTTGTACGCGCGGGGAATTCAAACGTACAAAACCAGTTTCAGACTAGTTTTTTACACGATGGGTGTGAGTTCGTGTTTATTGTGGAAGCTTTATGGGCTAATATAGTTGAGGGCGAATCAATCTCTACTTGTTTTGGCACCGTGTGACAATTTAACCTAACTCATGCGGTTTCCCTTCCAGACGAAATATCCTCTTTAAAATCAGCAACGAGGTTACATTCGGGTTTCCACTTCTATGGAATGCCTTGAAAAAACGTGGCAATTTTGGACTCTAAACAAGAAAACACGAAAGCCTTCCCCGAAGAAGAAAAAAACTGCCACTTAATAAGAAGTTCTCCTAAAGACTCGAAAGAGCGGCATAAATGACACAGAGCATTTTTGCACATGATTAACAAGAGTCAACCAGCTGCATCAACCTGGTAAGTCTGCTTTTTATTGTTGAGTTAATTTTTCTGCACGCCGGATTTTCTAAAGTGTTTAAGAATAAATTTCTCACAATACAACTGTAAACAAAATCTGGCGTCCATTTTTTTTCTTATGCAATCACACTAGCGTTAAAATAATAACAAAATGAAAATACTAAGACACATTGCAAAAACCACTACGATTAAAGTTAATTTCATTTAAAGTTCAACAATATGATTTTCATGTGTTACTAGTTAGACGCCCGGCGTTGCCTGGTCGTAGAATACGCTTAACAATGATATATAATTTATGCAGATTGCGTATTTATTATAATAGAATCAGCCCTCTATTAATATATATATATATATATATAAATAAAGGAGATTAGAACAATAGTCTAAAGAGCAGAGTGTATTTTAATGTAATAGTAAAATTACTAGTTTAATTAAAATACAGGAAAGAAAAAGTGCTCGTTGTAATTTAGATATATAATAAGCTCGATAGGCACATATCCTAGAGCTAATTTAGTATTTATAATGTGATTGATAATTTAAAAAACAAATTATAATTAAATTAAAAATCCGCTTCATAAAAAGGAACAAGAACAAAATCAATTATTTGTACGATCGTTTCGGAAAACAGTGTTTTTATTGTGGTAGGCATCAAGTTACGGACAATAATTACTACATATAGATTTTTATTAAACAAGGTTTCCTCATCATTGGAAAGGGCTTTTATTAAATGTAAAAGACACCATAAATAAACCTAGCATTAAAGTAAGGCAGATGTATATGGAAAAAATTAAAATAAAGGTATGGATTTAAAACTTGATAAGAAAAGTAATATGGGTTAGGGATAGAAATAAAATAGAGTAAAATTATAAATATAAATTTGGTTTAAGTACAATATTATGCATACATACACAAATATATACATCCATATATATGAAAAAGTATACACATATATATATATATATATATATATGCATACACATAGATATACATACATATGCATAAAAACATACGTCATACGTACAAATATTTACCTTTTAATTTTTCGCCTTTTCGCTTTAAGAATTTCTAGACTGTCTTCTACTAAATCCATATTTATCAAAAATGAAAAATATTACAATGAAGCCCTTAAAAACTCGGGATACAATCGCAAATTAAATTCATAAATAAAAATGATAGAAACGTAAACTGCATAGAAAATGAACCTATTAAGAGCGTAATAACATATAATATGGCAATATCTTCCCGTATACGAGTTAAGAAAAATGACCAAGAGACAAAAAATATATAACCAAACCACAAATAATAGATAATAATACAAATAAGCAACAAACCAAAACCCTTAAACGTAAGAATAGACATAAGGAGACCTTATGGTTCAACACTCCATATTCCAAAAACCTAGAGACAAACATAGACAGAGAATTTTTTTAAAATATTAGATAGGAACTTTAAAGCCCCCCATAGATATAATAAAATTTTCGATAATAATACAATCAAAGTCTCTTACTCTACTATGCCTAACCTTCATCAAAAAATAATTAATTCTAATAGCAAGAAAATTAATAAGCTACAAAATACAACTATACAAAATATAGCAGACTGTAACTGTAGAAGAAAAAATAAATGTCCCCTACAAGGCTCATGTAAAATTAAAAATATAATCTATAGCTGCACAGTATTAAAACCCCTAAATCTACATGAATCTATTAACAGCCATAACTTAAATAATGAAACCAACTTTAACCAATCTACCGATCAATTACAAACCAACCCACCATATAATAATCCAGCACCAGACCTAACGGAAAATAATCACAATAAACAAGAGGCAATATATTTTGGTTCCACATCTGGCCTAATAAAACATAGAATTTCAACGCACAAATATTCTTTTAAAATAACTATCTGTCAAACCAAACTACTCTATCCAAGTATATTTGACAACTCAAGAATAACAATATTCCTTTCAACTTGAAATGGCAAGTAATTGAATCTTGCAAACCATATAAACCAGGAGATAAATTCTGTGCACTATGTACAAAAGAGACCATTAAAATTTTGAAATATGAAGATATAAAAAATACAACCACCCTATTAAATACAAAAGAGGAACTAATATTCACATGCAGTCATAAACGTTGATTTAAATTTAATAAATATAAACCACCTTAAATCATTAAAAATTACTTATTAGTAAAAATAGATTACTATATTTTATTATTCTGTAATAAATTAAGTTAGACTAATTATCTCCCTTACATTCTTTAATTACAGAAATATGCCTAATTATCCCCCTTACATTATTTAATTACCCAAATAACATTATCCTCCAATTTATTTCGAATTTTAAACCTTAGCGTCCTTTAATCAAAAGTACGTTAACCGAAATAAATTATTGCACAAGCGTCCTTTTTGAAAATGTATCATTTTGTGAGCTGAAAAGCTATAGCAAACATCTATAGGAGTACTTTAACCATAGTTTCTGATTTTAAAAGGCGAAAAATTAAAAGGTAAATATTTTTACGTATGTTTTTATGCATATATATATGTATATCTATGTATATGTATATATATGTGTATACTTTTTCATATATATGCATGTATATGTTTGTGTATGTATCTATGTATAATATTGTACTTAAACCAAATTTATATTTATAATTTTACTCTATTTTATTTCTATCCCTAACCCATATTCATGTCCTTATCAAGTTTTAAATCCATACCTTTATTTTAATTTTTTCCAGATACATCTGCCTTACTGTAATGCTAGGTTTATTTATGATGTCTTTTACATTTAATAAAAACCCTTTCCAATATTTGTTGATGAGGAAACCTTGTTTAATAAAAAACTATATGTAATAATTATTGTCCGTAACTTGATGTCTACCACAATAAAATCACTGTTTTCCGAAACGATCGTACAAATAATTGATTTTGTTTTGTTCCTTCTTATGAAACGGATTTTTAAATTATCAATCACATTACTAATTATATATACATATATATATATATACATATATATATATATATATATATATATATATATATATATATATATATATATATATATATATTGCGATGAATAATTTGCCCGGTTGGACTAATACGAAATAAATAAATAAATAATAAAAATAAACAAATAATAATGAAAATGTAGTTCATCAGATTTCGTCTGTATTTGTTTACAATATCATGTCACGGTGAATTCTCTGGAAACTCACTTCTGATTAATGTTTAGTTTTGAAAAATGCAAACAAAAATGATTTACGGCGATTTTAAACTGTATTTTTCTTTTATCGTAAATTGAATTCACTAAAAAATATTAAAATTAAATGGTGAGTTATACCAAGGTTGGACCACGGGAACATTCGATATGTAGTCGAATGCTCTACCACTGATCTATGTTCCCAGATGTAAACAAATTTCTTTTTTTCTACGAAGAAATTATTTTGTTATTTCTCTTGCAGGTGAAACCTTAATTTTTCCCCTAGAAAAAAATATTTTTCATTCTTAAGTAAGAAAGACTATTTTAAGGATAATTTTTATACTTATCAGACGAATTACTGTATAAAACATATCTAAGAACACTGCCAAACATGTAAATTACCTTGTGTATAATTTGCAAAAAGATACGCTCAGCCGTTTCTGAAGCTATAAAAAAGGAACTCACACGCAAAAAGTGGCTTTTATATAAGAGTAGAGATTTCAACAAAAATATTTTATATTACGCGGTCTTCAGAAGTTTTCATTTATTTTATCGTTAAAGGATAATGGTTTATAGATTATAAATATCATAACAAAACACCCCTTCTCGTTTCGAATTAGATGTAAAGTTATTACCATGCTACATTCTCATTACAAACATAGGTGTATATTGTTGTTTATTAATGAAACTAGAAAAGTGTATTTGGGCGTTTCTTAAGCGCCGATCCATACTTGCAAAATAACAGTTAACGTGGCGTCGAGATAGTAAGTCTCGAGCGTCCCTTCAAGGCGTTCTAATGTATTTCGTGATTTAGTTAATTTTAAATAGACATTTTGAGTGAACATTATTTTGGCCTTCATAATAAAATGTGCGATAGCGAGATGGATATTATATGATAAAGACAAGTAAACTAATGATTTCAGAGGCAGAAATTCACATGTTTAAAATGGAAATGTACATCAATAGTGAAAACATAGAATATATGTCAATATTTTTAGAGCAGTTGTAAGCAAGAGAGATCGTTTCGTTGAGACATCAAAGAAATCAGAGGCAATAATTTAAGACCAGTGAATTACAAAGTTCTGAAAAATATAATAAAAAGTACTCCACTCAATTATATAAATTGTATTTCATTTATATCTTTTGGAAGTAAATGTTAATTTGTTTTCATATTTGATGAGAATTTCAATTAAAAATTTTAATAATAATAATTTATTGATTATATGTATACAGATTCTTGAAAAATCTCTCGTGAATATATATATATATATATATATATATATATGTTAAATTGAAGTTTACTTCTGATTATAACGGGTAAACATTTCTAGAGTGGATGAAACGCGGAATATTCAGTGTAGCTTAATCGCCATATATATTTTATAACTTACTAACTAGCTCTACCATACGTATTGAGTAGTGTTGAAGTAAATACTTAAAGTTTACGCATAAATTTATACTTTCGTATATTAATTTATGTGAATAAATGAAGTAGTTATATATATATATATATATATATATATATATATATATATATATATATATATATATATTATTGATTATTGAATTAATCCCGAACTAAATAAACAGGCTCAATACGTTTTGGGCTTAATATCCAATTTTCTCGTTATTATTAATCATTTTGCTATGTATTTCTTCCTGTATTTATGCGTATTCATTCTAATATGAGACATAAAACGACACATATATCAAACGATCTGCAATGAGATTATAAATCAATACTCATTATTATAATACTCATAATAATTAGTAGATAGAGAGAGAGAGAGAAAGAAGGAAGATAGATAAATAGGTAGTCATTAATCAATATAAACTGAAAATAGAATAAGAATACAAACGAATATAGGTACCAATCGATAGTTAAAAATGTAGATAGATTAGTGGCTGGACAAATGAATATATATATATAGAGAGAGAGAGAGATAGATAGATAGATAGATAGATATATAAAAATAATAGGTCGATAGATAGATAGACAGATAGATAGATAGATAAAGAAAATAATAGATCGATAGATAGATGTGAATTACCAAGAGCTGATTAGATGGACCAAATTTTGCTATGGATATTTACTTTAAAATGGTTGACTGACCATTAAAACCTCAATGTCTGGCAAATTCTCCGCCCGTGTCAGTTCGTGTACACGCGCCATTCATGACTAGTAAACCTCTACTAGTTGATCGCCGTCTGTTGTCAACATTGAATCTTGTTATTACATGCACTATTGATCTGTAGAGAACAACACAATTACAGAGGAAATTCTAAAACGAAAGATCATCTTCAAACGACGACCGGGAACAAAAGAGTGAAACAGATGCCAAGTAGACGTCAGATATCGACTCGAAATCAAAACCAACAGAACCCAAAAGCCAAATGTAAACACGATTTCCGCCCCAGAAAGACACGCCTTCGTGCAATTCAGTTCAGGGAAAATCAAGTGTAAACGCTTTGTCAATAATAGAGTACAAAAACTGAGGCGTCCTTCAATGTAAATTGATCGGGGAAGTTAATCTGCGTATGATTCCAGCAAAGAAGACCGGTATTATAAATGGCATCGCCAGAGGCGTTATTTACGCAGCATCGAAAATTAGAATCAAAGAGGCGAGTTTAAATCGAACTATTATTATTATTATTATTATTATTATTATTATTATTATTATTATTATTATTATTATTATTATTTCCATAACTATCAAATATTTTGTTATAGTGTTTTTAGAGAGTACAAAATTGACTGTTACCTTATTTTCGGAAATACCGAAAACATTCTTCTCTCGAAACCTAAATATATATTCTGAAAAAAGACATATTACGTCAGAATTATTAATTTGAACCAAATAAAAGTTTCTTTATTTTATAAAATTTTAGAAACAGATAACCTACACATTGGTTTTAAAATTTAAACAACGCTTATATAACGGAGAATACCACCTGTCTATTTAACACCACTCGCACAGACATTAAAAATTTCACCGTTGAAAAAAAACACACACACACAAACACAGATTTTCTGCTATTAATTGTTTAAATTGAAATACAACAATAGAAGCGCAATAAATATGCATTCTTAAGAAACGATGTCACATCGAAATCGTTAATTTTAAAGAAATGAATGTTTATTTATTTATAAAATCTTTCAATTGTAAGTTGACTTTAAACGTGTTACGTATTTCATTTTTAACATTTTTACGTTTAAATTAAGCTAATTTGTCAAATATTAATGTGCATATGTGGTTAGTACAGATGATATCGAATACCGTTACGAGCATATATTTATCATTTTCCGTACTAATTGATTGCCCTCAAGACATATTTTGTAAAAACTTTTGAAGTTAATAATATTTATTGGATACAATATTATTACCAATAGAAAATTGTTTCTATTCTAATTCATATGACATCTGTGTAAATTAAAATAAAATATTAAAGCGTATTTTACTAGTGGGCAATGTCGTGAGATCAACTAGTATATATATATATATATATATATATATATATATATATATATATATATATATATATATATATACTAGCATGGGTGCGCGGCATTGCCCGGGTTTTTGGAGGTGTATGCTGAGCACAAAAAATGGTCAATTCTTTTAAAGTTGACCTCTATTATGATCCCTAACATTTATAATTCTGGGCTCAAATCAGGTTATTAAGTTTGATTCATGCCCAAGGAACCAATATGTAAAATTTCAAGTGTTTAGACCCAAAATTGTAGGATGAGATTGGCAGAGTTCTCAAAGGTCAAATTGTTTAACTTTGACCTCTTAACAGTCAAATTTCTGGCCCAAAACCAATCACATCGATTTTCCCAAATCTCACTACCCTGTAGTTCCAATTTCGAGTCTGTAGGCTAAAAATTGACAGAGTTATTGCGTAGTGAAATGTACACAGACACACAGACACGTTCACTTATATATATATATATATATATATATATATATATATATATATAAATATATATATATATACATATATATAGAGAGAGAGAGAGATAAAAAGGAACAAACCGTATTGTGTGTTCATCTTCGTTTCGTCTTTATTTCGAGACTTCCTCTGGATGAATGAGATTAAGAAACAAAAAATACCAGTATAAAATATTTGCAAATTTTTCACGTGCACAGTGTGATGCAGTTCTATCTCCTAAAAACGGAAAAAGACGTTGGAAATTCAAAAAGGATGGTGAGGGTTGGTGCTGGTAAAGCGAGGGAAAATTTAGTGACGACATATAGTCGTTAATGTAATTTTAAAAATATGAACGCAGTTAATAGTCTTACTGGAAAAAATATATATCTGTTGAAATTCTAATATAGGTTTGTAACAGAAATGAAATGAGTGTTTTTTTATGTACTTTATTGATTGAGATTATGTGTTAATTATTACAGGGGGTGTTTGAATGGTGTGAGAACGTTAACCTGTGTCTACAGTTAAATAATGTTCTTTTAATAAAAGTTTACTTATTAATGGCGCTATGTTATAGAAACCTGCACGTTGTTTAATAGTGCTTGAAATTGCGATAAGCGCAGATTCAAGAAGTCTCCGGCACGGTTTATTTGAAATAAATTTAACTACTTTTGCCTGTTTAAAGTCAACGGTGTGATTATGCTGCAATGAATGAGAGCATAATGCACTTAGAGAATTGCTATTTTTATATCTCCTTTATGTTCACTGAGCCTTTTTTCCAATTTACGCTATGTTTCACCAACGTATTTATGATGGCAATTATGCCAAGGAATAATGTATATACCTCCATTGGAAACTGAGGTTTCGTAGTTTTTAATATATGTTTTATGGTTAGTGATGTGGTTTGTACGATAGGAATTTCTAGTTGGTTAGTGGGTTACAGATTATTGTATTATTGGTCTGTGTAGGTAAAAGAAGATGTCTGTTTATGAGAGAAAGGTCTGGTGTGTATGATTTTTTATTATGATTTATTCTGGAACATATTTGTGTGGCTTTTCTCTTAGCATTCAATATGAAATATGTCGGATATTGCAACATTTTCAAATATTTTGTACTTAATCTGATTCATCCAGAGGAAGTCTCGAAATGAAGACGAAACGTTGATGAACACATAATACGGTTTGTTCCTTTTTATTTCTCTATTTTGTCGAAATACTATTTCCATTATTTTCATCACACACGCACATATATATATATATATATATATATATATATATATATATATATATATACTAGCATGCGTGTCCGGCGTTGCCCAGGTATTTGGAGGTGTATGCTAAGAAAAAAAAGGTCAATTTTTTAAAGTTCCACCCCAATTATGACTCCTTAACATTTATTATTTTGGGTTCAAATCGAGTTATTAATTTAGATCCATGTCCAATGAATTTATATCGAACATTTCAAGTTTTTCGACCCCAAATCGTCGGAGAGTTTGGTGCATTTCTCAAAGGTCAAATCGTTGAATTGGACCCTTTAACAGCACAATGTCTGGTCGAAAACGGATCACATAGATTTTCCTAAATCTCAGTACCCTGTATATTAGATTTCGAGTCTGTAGACTGAAAATTGACAGAGTTATTGCGAAGGAAAATATACACAGACACAGACAGGTTAACTTTTATAGATATACTCGCATGGGCGCTCGGCGTTGCCCGAGTGTTTGGATGTGTATGTTGATAAAAAAAAGTGGTAGTAGAATGGCAGGCTCGAACCCGTACCGCAAAGGAGGAAAAGAACCGGGTAAAACCTAACGTTTAGACTGTTACGACCACCGCCAAACTGGAAGCGACATTTTAAATATTAAGGCTAGAGAATCTAAAGGAGAAGATAACTTACAAAAATATCGGCGAAAACGTGACCCCCCCCTGTAGAAAAGTGCATAGTTGAAGAGGAAGATATTAATGTTTTTTGCCAATTTTTCGATATTTGTCGTATGAAATATCAAACCTTAAAACGATACTGATCTTGGTAAAATCCGTCGCCTCTATTGAAAGTTTAAAGCAGCCATGCAAACATACATACATACATTAATATATTGGTAACTAAAAATTTTCGACCCAAGCTGATGAAAAAGCTTGCCCTATCTCTGAATACCCTTTATGAAAAATTTCACATATTTAGACCAGAAATTGTATGAGTAATTTGGAAGAGACCGCATAGGTCATTTTTTTTAAAAACTTCGACCCCTATTATGAGCCCTTAAAATTTATTGTTTTGGGCTGAAATCCAGTTATTAAGTTAGATTCAGGTCCAAGGAACCTATATCTAAAATTTCAAGTGCGTAGTCCTAAAATTTTCGGAGGAGTTTGGTAGAGTTCTCAAAGGACAAATCGTTGAACTTTGACCTCTTAATCGCTAAATTTCTGGCCAAAAACCGATCACATCGATTTTCCCAAATCTCAGTAACCTATATATAAAATTTCGAGTCTGTAGACGAAAAATTGAGAGAGTTATTTCGTAGGGAAATGTATAGAGACACACAGACACACAGATACACAGACACACAGATACATAGATACACAGGCACACAGACACTTTAACTTTTATATATATATATATATATATATATATATATATATATATAGATAAATAGATAGATAAATAGATAGATAGATAGATATATGTGCGTGTGTGTGTGGTAAAAGGGAAAAGAACAACCCGATAGTATTAAAAAAAAAATCAACATTTTCATGTGTTCGGCTACAGAATGATAAAATAATTGCAGAAAGTTCAGTTAAAACCATGATAATCCGAAATATTTTCCTGCAATATATATATATATAATGACCAGTGAAAGGACGAGTGACAAAGTGTGGTTTAACTAATATGGTTCTAAATGTCTGTTCTATTGCCTGATTATTAATTTACTGATGATTGGAGATAAATTATAGAAAATAGTTTCTTTATTTTATTGTGTCGGAATCTAGAGTTATCGCCAATTCGAGGAATTTAAACATAATTTTCCTCAATTTATTTATCATCCTGAAGCTTTTCGTCTCTCTCTCTCCCTCTCTCTCTCTCTCTCTCTCTCTCTCTCTCTCTCTCTATATATATATATATATATATATATATATATATATATATATATATATATATATATATATATATTCCTCTGTAGCGTCGAATTAGGTCAGGGTCCTCAGAGGAGATCTCATTGACTGAAACAGATAGCTGTTTGTAGCGACTATATGTAACTGTTTACCTTCAAATAAAAAAAAACAGATTTTGATCTTGTTATTGAACACTAGCTAACAACCTCCTTGTATTCATCAATCCCGAGTTTTGAAAATCTCAAACCTATATATATATATATATATATATATATATATATATATATATATATATATATATATATATACATATATATATATATATATATATATATATATATATATATAATAAATTCCACAGCTAAACAACGCCCCAGCTCACAAGAGCCATGACCGCCAACGAACCGGAAGTCCAAGACTCGAGTTTCGCCCTCATCAGTTAGACACATCCGCACTCAGGATTCGAAACCCGAGCCTCTTGCATGCGAGGCAAGCACTCTACCTACTGAGCAAACGCCTCGCATGCAAGAGGCTCGGGTTTCGAATCCTGAGTGCGGATGTGTCTAAATGATGAGCCAAAATGAGGGCGAAACTCGAGTCTTGGACTTCCGGTTCGTTGGCTGTCATGGCTCTTGTGAGCTGCGGCGTTGTTTGGCTGTGGAATTTATTATACAATCTCTCACATTCTGAAAATCCTATTATAAGTTGCTCGTTGGGTTAGAATTGCTGGACGGCGTCGTCCCTTCGAGTTAAAATCTTACTTGTGAGACATCGGCAAGGGTTATTGACTGGTTGGACGGCCGCGTCCCTTGTCGAGACGAAGTGGGTTCATTTCACAGTCGGATTTCGACGCGGTTTACTTGATCAGTGTTGGTTAATAGAAATTCTTGTGTGCGGGGCGTTTGCTCAGTTGGTAGAGTGCTTGCCTCGCATGCAAGAGGCTCGGGTTTCGAATCCTGAGTGCGGATGTGCCTAAAAATAAAAAGCATTTCATCCAAGGCATTAAAATTGTTAAACATTCAAGATTCAATTTGAAGTTTATTTATCTTCAAAGTGTACTTTTATAAATTTTACAAAGTAAGGTATGCAAATTTAATACCTTACTTTATAAAATTTATAAAAGTGCACTTTGAAGATAAATAAATTTCAAATTGAATCTTGTACCTTTATTTTTAAAGCCTATAGTAAAAACATTTTGTTTAACAATTTTCATGCCTTGTATGGAATGCTTTTCTAACTTGTATCCTATCTTTTTAATATTATATTTTATTTAATTTATTAATTTGGATTTAAAAAAAGATGAATGTGCTTTTGCATGTATTTATAAAAACTTTCCTACTGTCTATTTCAGATTGTATTTCTCCTTAAACCACAACTCATTTTTGCAACCCTCTCTTTGTATTATTACCGGTCTGAATATTCTCTCTATTTCAGTTTGTAATTCTCCTCACTCCACAACTCTTTTTTGTAACGCTCTCTTTGTCATACATGTCTGAATAGTAAGAAAATCTGAATTTTTTTAACAAAAACTTTAAACTAACTTTTTTAGATGAATTTTAAAAAAACTTCTTTCAGAATAGAAAATCTTAACAATTTAATAAGGACCATATTTCATATAGGTTTAATCAAAAATATTCAGTAGATAACGAAAAAAATAGAGATGAAAATGTCAAAAGGAGTGTATAACTGGTTACGCTCAATAGTAGTCCACATTAGCGAAAGACTTTGTTATTGTTATTCCATTATTATTATTATTATTTAAAACATTTTGTGCCCCGCGCTTTCGCGCGAGAACTAATACGTATCGATCCTTGTTTAAATATAATAATTTAGTGTATCTACAGTAAGGTTTTACTCTATTAATTTTTAAAGTGCTTTAAAATTCTGGAGGATGCGTATACAAGTTTTAGTCGGGCCAATCGTTTCAATATTAAAGCTTACATAAGCATTGTATATGCATGCTTCCTCTCATGTTGTCGAGAATATATATTCCAAACTGCATAATGTTATGTTAAGAAAAAAACTTAAATTACAAATAAAGTATTACATTTAGAAAGAAAAATAAAATGCCGAGTTTACTAACCGTTTCGTTTGTAATATGCATATTAAAATTTATAATGTCCCGTCGATTAGTTTAGAAAATTCCTCTCATAGGTAGGGCAGTTGTTAGAACTTCAAAAGACGAAACAAGCTTATCGTTAAATCAAACGAATATATGTATGATAGAATTATAATTTTAAATATTAAACGATTTATAATGAGCATTAGAATATATATTCTAGACAAGACGGCGCGTAACATGGTTACATTATTATCTCTTTTTAATTTTAATAATTTTTAAAGTGAATATGCTTATATTTTTTATGTATACCTTTTTATATCAAGTTTTCATTCTATTATTTAAGTTTCTGCGGTTTATTAATAATTTCGGAATATTAATTTTCAACAACACCGTAATCAGTTGTTAGATAATGAATATTTAAGAAAAAAATGATTACTGGACATCAAATATTGAGTGAAAAGAATATGTATTTCGAGGATCGGTGATATGGGTTCTCATCATTAATATATGCACTTGCTAATATTCTAAACGACTGCAATTATCATTATATATATATATATATATATATATATATATATATATATATATATAACATTATACTAGCAGGACTCGTAAACCGCGTTGTACGGTAGAAGCATGCCCCCCCCCTTCGGAAAAACGTTTAAGAACGTATCTTGTTGGTATTGCCGAACCCCAAACATTCATCATATTAGGAACGGCTTTTGAAATAGACATTCCCAACCTCCTCATGTTAAGAATTGCTTTTGGAATGGACATCCTCAACCTACCCCTGTTAAGAACGGTTTTCGCAATAGACACCCCATTTTGTGGGACTGTCAAAATATTTGCCCACAATTTAAACTTGATAATCACTGTCATGATCCCCACTCGCAAACACTATGACCAACCTGGAAATTTCGGGTGTGCATTGTCGGTCGAAAAAAATGTAAATGTTGGGTGCTTATGTATTTTTGTCATCGTGCTGAAATAATAATGTTATTAATGTGAAAGTTTTCCTGAATATGTTAGAGGAAATATCCCCTTTCACTTAGTGGGTGTGCGTCGGTCTAGAATAAACACAGTCAGAGAAGAAATGAAGGGCAACGCCCCGTCATAAAGCAAAGTAAAATATAATCCAAAAATGTAGCGTCGTTGGTAACATCCTTGCCCGTAAACTTCTATTAAATATTAGTCTTTTTGAAACGCAAATAGCTCACAAATATGTAGGTAAGTATTTTTTTTAATAATTGCGCAGCTCTTGTTTTTATAAAGTAATTTTGTGCTTATGCACTTTGATTTATCCTCACGGTAGGTTTTAGGAAAATAGTCATATAAAAAGTATATTGCTTAATATACGAAAAACTACATATTTGTAGACAATTAAAACGCGGTATATTTAACAACGCAAATAGATTACAAATATGTAGGTAAACCAAAATGATTTATTATTTCGAAACTGTAGTTTCTATAAAATAATTTTGTGCTTACGCACGGAGATTACGCCAGCGGTATTTTTCAGAAAAATAGTCATAAAAAATTATATTGATTAATATTCGGAAAAACAACTTATTTGCGGACAATTTAAATGCGAGATTATTTTTTAACCAAATAGATACGGTACGTAACCGATTTTTTTTTTAATTTTGCAACTGTATTTTCTATTAAATAATTTTGTGTTAAAACGCAAATAGGTTACAAATAACGTAGGTAAACCTGAAAGATTTTTTAAAAAATAATTTCGCAACTGTATTTCTCTAAGATAATTTTCTGGTTATGCACGTAGATTAACCCACGATATTTTTTTGTAGAAAATTGTCATAAAAAATCATACTGCTTTATAATCGAAAAACTACTTATTTGCTGACAATCAAACTGTGTTTTTTGTTGTCAGCATATTATTTGTGTTTAATATTATAAACAGTTTAGTGTATAGAATTGTAAATAAAAATAAAAATAAGTTTAGTACATATTGTGTGTAAGTAAAGTAAACTTTATAATGTTTAAAAATATAAAAACGTCTATGTGTATTGTTTAAAAGTAAAGAGTGTTGTTTAAAATAAATGAAAATGCGTAAGCTTGTTAAAACAGTTGTTTCTGTCTCTATCTCTCTATTTACTTATCTTATAGGTATTAGTCTATCTGCCTTCTCCCCTCTCTCCCTATCTGTCTCTCTTACTTAGTCCTTGTATCTATCTGTGTATTTGTTTACAAAATCCGTTGTTCGCCCGTTGTTATGGCAAACCTCGGAGGTCTTGTTTACCTTTATTTATTTATTTATTTTGAAGAAGACCATAGTTGTAATTAAGAACAGTTGAGGAATTGACGTAATATAGTTGGGAAATGGAAAATAAAACACAAAAAACGATTGCTTTTTTAGGTCTTAATTATTGTTGCGCGTATACTGACCTGCCGTTTGGGTGTTAGTTTTTTTTCAATAAATTTTCTATTCTCGAATAGGCGAGTTGAAAGTTAGCAATCAATGAGAAATGCCGACGTAGTATAAGGGAGAAATTATTATTTGTGTAACGGATATAGAAAGTAAAGGGGTTGTAGAGGTGTTTATCATCTATTAAAGAAGGGCGTCTGGAAAACATAGTTATAACGTATATATATTTCCGGGTGTACGATGGGAGCGGGCCGAGTACTGTAGACAGAGAGGGAATAATAAGAACTAGTTAGATCTGTAGGTGATCGTGATGATGCTTACCTAAGATATAATATAGAATTAAATTCTTAATGTGTTTATAACGGCGTTTTAAAGTTATATCAGATGGTGGATAATAGTTTAAGCATAATAAATTTTCATGTGTGGCATCTATTCTTCCTAACCTTCGGTAAGTTAGTCCAAGGGTAATTTCTGCAATAAAAATAGCATATATATATATATATATATATATATATATATATATATATATATATGATTGTAAAGATAGATGAAATCCGACGACATGAAAAATAGATTGGAGGTGGACGGACCTGAGCACTCAACGTTTCCCCCGATTCGTGCAGGCTTTGTACAAGAGGGATGGTCATTGTCAATGACCACCTTATTTGAAAAAAAAACACATAAATCGGGCGAAACGTTGGGTATTCAGGTCCTTCAACCTCCATTCTATTTTCATATAGTCGGATTTAATCCAGCTTAACCATTATATATATATTTATATATATATATATATATATATATATATATATATATATATATTATATGCAATTTATATATGTAATATTGTATAAAATATATATATATATATATATATATATATAGTCATCCACATACAGTACTGCTTCGCTGTTTTACAGCTCATGTGTTAACTTTAATAGGGATGGTATAATAAAATTGTGGTGTCTGCATTCGCGCCTGGCCTCCATAAAATGGAAATAGGCACACACTTTAATAAAGACTTTTCATATCTATCTGCGTAAGTATACTTTGATAATTATGTTTCTGTTTGAAGAAATATAGCATAATAAAATTATGGAGTGTTCGTTCGCGGCTGACCCCCATAGAATGAACACATGTCACAAAGTTTAACAAGGTTTTTTAATATAGATCCACAGAATATTGTGATAAGTGTTTCAGTGTGAACAGGTATGGTATAATAAATTATGGGGCTTGTCTTTTTTATTTTTACTTTCATCATATTTTGCTTTGGTTTTGATACCCCCGATTTCGAAGCTATCTTTTTACAACCCTTCCTTTTCATAACCTATCATACTTTCATAAATCAGAGTCCATTTTCTGTAGGCTGTTTTTGAACCTAGTCAACGAGGGGTACTTTTGCTAGTATATATATATATATATATATATATATATATATATATATATATATATATATATATTTGCATGTATATGCACTCCTCGAATCATCCATATAAACAATATATAATTATTTCCACACTCAGCCATGCATACCTGAAATCCACAGGCTGGAATCCGTAGACCCATGTATCGCCCTATTTAGCTTTGCCAATAGAAGTTACACATCTAAATGTAGGATTCGGAAAAGATTCACTGTTATGCAATATATGTATTTTGGCATCTATATATCCATACTACATAATAAGAGGTATGTCGATTAACACGGAAACTACACTAAGGTGAATGTTCTTGGTTTTACCAACACATTTAAGCAACAGTGTAGTTTTTATTGATAAAAAACCATTGCTGCTGTCACTGAAATATAATTTTACGCTCGATAGGTCGACGGCGACGCTATTCAAAAAGAGCGCAACTCATATATATATATATATATATATATATATATATATATATATATATATATATATATGTGTGTGTGTGTGTGTGTGTGTGTGTGTGTGTGTGTGTGTGTGTGTGTGTGTATCGTACGATCTAATATATGTGGAGCGATAAATACACACACACACATGTATATTTAGAGAGAGAGAGAGAGAGGGGGGAGAGAGAAAGAGAGAGAGAGAAAGGTAGAGAAAGAGAGCGAGTTAGGTAGAGAAGAGAAGAGGGGTATATACTGCTTATTCGTCGAATATCCTAAGTACTACAGACAATATAAATACCTGTAAGTTGTCAAGAACAGAATCTAGTCACGTGAAATGTTTTCGCCGTTTCATGATTGAATACCTTCTCCTGCGATACTTCGCAAGTGATACCAGTAAGAAACGCATAAATCAGTCTTAGTCTGGTGACGGAGAGAGATGCTTTCTAACCGTAGCGTAAAACCAGATATACTGAGATTGTCACCCGAATTAATCAGCATAAATAGATCTCTCGTGAACAGAACCACATTCAATGTCAAGTGATTTCTTTTCCTGGGTTTCTGCCACGAATAGGGCCACATCCAAGGCAAGTGTGTGGTCGTTTCTCTCCGTACCATGTTCATGCGTACCCACTACTTTATTCACAGAAATCTAGTCAATTATCTCTGCTTGAATTCAAGATGGCGAATAAGAAAATAATATGACAGGATGAGATGCTTTTAATTTAATTGACTAAATTTTCTGATATCAATTTTATAAGAGCGGTTAAAAAAATCATATCGCTAATTTTACCAGTTAATTAATTTAATTTACAGACAAGTTATTGATTGATTGATTACGTAGATTTGATGGAACAATATGCAGTGAAACATCTGGCTGAAATAACCATTTTTGTCCGTTTTATTATTTTACTGGGAAAAAAGTAAATACATTTAAATAGTATTTTATAAATTTCAGATAAAAATAGGTCATTTCAGTTATTATCGATTAATATCGTCTTGGTCGTTCTTTTTTCATTCATATTAGAGAAAACGAATCCGAAACATCTAAATATTTAAATTAGATTCGCTATTTTAAGTTAATCAATTTTTTTTATATTATTATAAGATTATGTAAATTAGCATTTTTTTTTACTATATGAGTAATATGTGTTAGCATATAGAGTTAGACCTTAAAACTCGAAAAATCGTTCTGTGGTGTTTCTCAAGTTCGACAGAAAGATTCGACAAAGTACGCCTTAAGAAGTTGCATCGCTGGAAAGGTTATAGAAATAACAGTCAGGATGATAAATAGCAATCAGTAGAATCCAAATAATTCCACAAAGCATTTAAAATATATACAATATGCTATACACATTACACATATTTCTTTAACGAACTAATGTACATATCATAGTTGGAACTAATAAACATATCAAAGTTGGAATTAATATGCATATTTCACGTGATCTTTGAACACGATAAAAACTGTTTACTATATCTTCCACGTTATACGTTACTAGCAAGCCTCTCGTCATTGCCTGATCGTGATATATGCTTAAAGATGATATCTTAATTCATGCAGATTTATATATAATATTATGGATTAAATTCTCTATTGATTATGATATAGTACACAATATATTAATGATTTATAAAGTTTTAAAAATGGCTACATACATCAGCTGGAATTAAAACAAATACATTCACTGCTCAAGTCATTGTTGTTACCGTTTGAGCTATCGCAAGATGGATAAAAAATGGTTAATAAACGACTTCATGAAATGTATACGTACACATGCTAAGAGGATAGTCGAGTACATGTGTAAAGGTCAACTGTTTTGTTTCAATATTGATCCCTTAGTAGCTATTTTACAGGCTAAAAACCAAATCGAAAATGTACTACAAGTTCAATTACCATATATGTCAAATTTAAACTCTGTATGGTAAATATTAAGAGAGAAGTGTAGTAGAGACGTTTTGTACACACACCAACACGGGCACTTATATACATATATATCGTTTATCTCTCTCTCTCTCTCTCTCTTTGTGTCTTCTTTCTTTCTCTCTGTATATACATATATATATATATATATATATATATATATATATATATATATATATATATATATACTAGCAGGCCGCCCGACATAGGCCGGTCTTAAAATATGCTAAGATATGATATTTTGATTAATGCAGATTTCGTATTTATTATTATATAATATTGGACCAATATATAGTTATGATTTAAAAGGTTAAAATAATGACTCGTGCGTCACCACTGAGAATCGAAACCAAACTTTAGCTTACGATTTACTTTTACATTCGACGTTAATGTCTGAGCTATTAAAACATGTTTGCTTCAAGATTAAAAATTAAAACATGGACCAATAGCTATTACGTTGCGTATGTATATCCGTAGTGACTTTGTTCGACCTTCACCTGAATACTTCATTTTCGTTTAATTTTCACACTTTCCCCCGTTTAAAACCCATATATAAAGTTCTGCATGGGTTCGAATACCCTATATATGAATTTCATGTCTATATACGAAAAACCGCCGGAGAAATTTGGTTGGTTAAATTATATATATATATATATATATATATATATATATATATATATATATATATATATATAAGAGCAAATAGTTAACAAAAGATGTAAAGAACACTTTGAAAAAGAGTTAAAAAAATATATTTAATCTGAAAAGGAAACACTAAATAAGTGGATATTCCTTAATCCGCGAAGTTTTGAGGAAATACTTTCCTTCTCATCAGAGGGTAGGATGTAGCAAAATGCAGGATCGGATTTTGCATGCAAAAGTAGTTGATGAAACTACAAGTAAGTCAAATATCTTACTTGATAACAAAAAGTGAAGCAGAGGGAATAGGGTGAAGAAAAAGGTGCTTTCGCGTGAATGGATAGTCTGGTGAAAGGTAAAGTATCCAATGACGGTAAAATGTAAAAATGCAAATCCAAGAAAGTTAGTTAAATTTTCATTCGCACAACCAAACTCCAAGGGAATCGTGTAATCTGAAGATCGTCCAAAATAATCCAAAAGCCGAAATCCGTGGAATAATTTATAAATAGATACAAGGAAAAGAGGAAAGAATTCCAATAATATTATTAAAAGAAAAATAAGATATGCGTTAGACTCGGCTTTTTTTTTTTTTTATTACGCCTTGCCTTGGCAACCGCGGATTAAAAACTATCCACTTATTTAGTGCTTCCTTTTAAAATTAAATATGCTTTTAACTCGTTTTTAAAGTGTTTTTTAATATGTTTTATTAACTATTTGCTCTTATTATAATTTCTATCACCTATTTGTTTTTATCGAGCTTTTACATCTGGTTGAGATTACTTTATAAATATTAATTCTTTAATATTTATAATATACTTTAGTTTTACCATCTTGGATCATTTTGGTAAATTTAATTGTAATTTTTATTTTATTTTATTATATATACATATATATATATATATGTATATATATATATATATGTATATATATATATATACATATATATATACATATATATACGCATAAATAAATAAATAAATATATATATATAGAAAGAGGGTTGTGTTTATTTTCACCTATTTATGCAAATATTACACAAGTATAAATCATGTAGAATATCTGCATGAATGTTATTACACCTAATAGATGATTATCTCAAGAAACCGAAAATCTAATAGGGAATAAATTTAAATTAATGTTTAAATGAATATTAAAATTAGCTAGATCTTTTGCATATAAATTCAATTCAATTCTAGGACCTATATAAAACAAAGTTATATTTTCCTTTTAAATAAATAGAAGAAAATCGTTCATAATATAAATATCAATACACAAAAACAAGTTTATAGGAGTATAGATATACCTATATAATAAATCAAATTTAAACACGTATATATAATACGTTTAAAAGACAAACAGCACAAAGTTTAAATAAACGAATGTTTTTTTTAAATCGATATATTTCGGCGTACCCCACTCGTTTGTTCAACGGCGATTTTTGCCCAAGTCTAGGATGCGCTTGACATAGGGGAAGTCAACTATTTAAAAAGTTAAATACGTGTATACGTGTATATATGTATATATATATATATATATATATATATATATATATATATATATATATATATAATACGTTAAAAAGCCAGATAACTTAAAGATTGAAATAAACGAATATTTAATTGTTTAAATCGTTACATTTCGACGTGATATCGATTTAAATATCGTTTAAATATCGTTAAATTTCGTTTGTTTAAATATTTGCGTTGTCTGGCTTTTCAACGTATTATATATACGTATTTCAATTTAATTTATCATTTAAACAAGGGTTTCAATGCAGTAACGCTTAAATATTTAACTTTGTGCATGCTGGAATTTAGAAAAATCATCTTGCTTTTGAACGCCCTGATCTCTAATCAGCCCTTGATTGAAATGGATGGCGTTCGTCCTGGGGATGTACTCTGTTTTACCACTTTTCTGAATCTGACTTTTATGCCAGACGTGAAATGGAAGATTTCCGTCAGATCCGATGATAATATCAATGGGAAATAGATGGATCATATTATCGTTTCAAAAAGTATCTTACTGCCAACCTAATTGTCTACATTTATAAAAGACAAATGTGTCCTTATGTTATGTATTCGCTGTGACCGGTTGTTCTGTATAGGTTTGTCGTATCTATATAAATGTTAACATCTACTTTTGTCGCTGGTGCAAATATATACACGCAATGACAGAGAAGTAAATGTCACAACACAATCGATCTACAAAAGATGTATTGCTTTTATTTAAAACCGATAAATCAATTTTATTTTATAAAGCATTATTCTGTGTTTTAACGTTTCTGAAGGACACATGGGTTGGGATAAGTGGTTCTGTCGGATCTCGGGCGGCGAGGAAATGCTGATGCAGTTTAGCTCTCTCTAACCTACTGACTGACATTTTTTCTTGGAATGCTTAATATATCTTTTATTTATTGTTTCAATCTTCGACCGATATCCCCTCACATATTTCTGAGTCAAATTATACATTCCGATAGACACTTGAAAACTGTCGCATTCTTCACATTGTATTTATTTGCCTGTGTGTAACCAATCAATCAAATGCTTATTTCTTGCCTACCAATATGTTACACTATGTACTGTATCTACATGTGAATTTTCCGTCGTTCACATAGTATGAAACCGACTTCGATGTCCAAAAAACAAAATCATCTTATCTACACTATATTTTCTTTTTCACCGAAGAGAAGTAAAGGGTGCATAACTGCTCTATCGATATTTTCATGGCGGATGCTCCGCTGAACTATCTATGCTTGCTATTTGTAGAACATTCGCAGAACATGCGCCTACCCACATCTAAGAAAATTATCTTATTATCTACCCGTCCCAAAAATTAAAAATAACTACAATGAACAACTTTTCTTTATTAGAGCTACTTGTTTCTGGAACTCACTACTGCGAGGCTGCTTACCAACTTACTATTACATAGCCGTTTTCAAATCTTCTGTAAACAATTTTATATTAGACTGTCGTTATAAATAAACAAACAGGACCACAATTCCACAATTATTATTGATCATAACTTTTTGCCTCAGCGGCTACATGAAACTCATTAACCATTATACATGTGTGGCCTTAACACCGTAATAAACTGTGACGTTTCAAAACAATAAATGAAATAGAAAACTTACCGATTCGTCATGTTAAAGTGTTATAAATTACAACCGATATTTCCACGGGGTCATTGCACTTCGTTCAATAAGTAATGTGTCCAGCTATTCACATTGAATTATTGATTTCATTTATACTTAATCAAATATATATTAGAAAGAAAAGAAAATTATTTTCCTTTATGAGTTATTTAAAAATTTAAGAATTCATAAAGACAACATAAAGAGGTATTTATATTTAAATATTCGAAAGAAAGAAAACGAGTTGAGGTTAAATATACCTTTGCATCCAAACTGACGTTGAAAAAGCAACCCATGAAAAGCCTTTTTGAGAGAAAGAGAAAAAAGAAATGAAAGAAAATGGAAACGGGTCGGCGAAGAGAGACATGGGGAAATATTATGCGATGCCAAAGTTTTAGCTGACTGTTGAAAATATTTTAGTACCAATCTGGGCTTACTTCGCTTATCGCGCATTGTTTATAGCAATAGAAGTTGTGTTAGTAATATTAGTCGGTGAGTCATCGTTCCGGAATCATCAGTGAACGAAGTTATGATTGCCGCTATTGATATTAATTTTGATATTATGTTTTAAACATTTCATTAAACTGAATATGATACTGATATATAATTCATCCGGGTTACGCCGGCATGTTTGAAATTGTGAGCTGTTCTGCAGGTTGCTTAGTGCAAATAGTATTCCAAGGGTTGTGTGATGACGTATGTCAAACTCTGTAAGGTCATTCGGTTCGTGTGAAAGAAAACATGGAATAAACAAGAGAGTTAGCGCATTGGAGAAAGTGCCAAATATCGCTTTTCGCTCGCATGCAAATGCAGTTTACCTTACGATTTTTGGCGAAAACAACCTGTGAGTTTAGCTTCGGTGTTTGGGCGAAGCAGACGTGTCAAGCTTAGACGCGAAATGTGACGAAGAAAAAGAAAACACAATAAAAGTGAGTCGACAATGTGATGGTTCCCCCTCCCTGCATTAACTTGAAGACTTATAAAGAATCTATGCCAGAAAATCGGTGTTATGTTTTCGTCAGGTTATATATATATATATATACACACACACTAGAGGTTACACGACCACATACTTAGACATGCATACATAGAACTAATAAGAGGCAGGTATTAATAATATTAATGAGACATAAGCACAAGAGATAAAATATTCTACCCCCCCAGTTGCATTACAATACATCATTGTTTTTTTCCGTCTAGACGTTTAGTTTTTTATTTAGTGAATACTTGCGAATATTTCTATTCTGAAATGACCATATGTTGGTTGATTAAATGGTTTTACAAACTCAGGAGTAAATTCTTGAAATTGCAATTTTTTTAATCTGTGAAAAATGTAGAAATAAATATGTATGTCTAAAGCAGGGGTACACAAGGACAAAGTCCGTTGTGCAATTTTTGTGGGCACGATTAATGAATTCATAAATTTGGTGTACTAGAAAAGTTGCGATACTCATGTGATATAATGTAAAGTATTAGTGATTAAACTTTTTTAGGTTTCATTTTGAAAATGTATACATCAATACGCGTGGACAGTTTCGTCTTATTATTTTTAAATATTTTCTTTACCCAAGTTGTCGTTATTATAATTAGAACTTAATTTAAAAAATACATTTTTCGTGTTCAAAATTATTTATTTACAATTATTTTATTTGTATTTTCATTGCAAGCTAGAATTGTTTTCAAACAAAAAGCAACAAACAAACATTTTTACTAATGTAAAAAAAAAAACTATATGATCAATTTACATATTTTTAAAACAATTATTTTTGACGCCCGAACTCAACGTAGTTTATCTCCCTAAAACATCTCTTTATTTTGGCTTATACGTTTCAATGATAATATAAAAGAAGGAATCTTTTTAAATAATTATAATTTAACATTTTAGCGTTGTGGATCATTTTCCTATATAAAATGAGACCCTACTTTGGGCGAAGTAGCGAGACATGTAATCATAAGGAATGTTTTTTTTTTCAATTTTGGTGGCTGGAGTGAGCAAAGATAAAGGAAATGCGGTGATAAATTGATCATAATTCTAAACATTTTCAATATATGTAGAAACACTTCAAAATGTATGTGTGGGAGAGAGAGAAAGAGAGAGAGAGAAAGAGAGAGAGAGAAAGAGAGAGAGAGTGTGTTTCATTTTTATATATAAAGTACTAATTAGAAAATATTATCATCGTTGTCATTTTTAAACTTCAAGAAGCGTACGACACATTTCGGGATAAAAATAAAAATGATTACATATGGCGCATAAAGAGTGTCAATTAATAGTAAGTTTTACGTGGAAGTCCTCCGATGGTTGAAGGTTCAATCACATAATCAAGCGATAATAGCTAGTAATAACATACAAACAATACTCAAGATGTTTATCAAGTTATGGCTGACAGAACAAGAACAATGTACCCGTGGACTAATTAGTTTCCTGAAGTGAACATATAGAGTCCCATATTCGACGTAAAGATTATTCCCGAGTTTGATAAAACTTATCTGAAGTATGTCGGTTGCCCCATTGCTTGAAACCATTCAAAAATAATATCCAAGATGACAATACGTGGTTGAATAAGTGAATAATTCAAGGTGTTTTGTTTAATGGAAAGTAGAAACTGCACTTTGAGTAGACTTTCCACAGCCTCGTACCTCTCATTTTTTTTTATGTTGTCATAAAGTCCTCACATTTTATGCGTGATGTTTCTGACAAAGGGCAATAGATGCTGCTTTTTGGTCTGGAAGCTACACATATAACAACTATCATTGACAATCTTTCCGTTTGAAATGTTTGTTTTTGTATATCTTTACATCAAGTGACTTTACGTCTTTTCTGTTTCGAGTTTTGTAAAATAACTCACGTTAATACGCTAAGCACAACGGACAATTTGATCATCAAGGGATTGACATACAATTTTACCGAAACTTTTGTTTTCAACATATTTACGTAAGGAAATTGTATCCAGCACATGTTATATATCTGTGCAGCTATACTAATGTCTTATGTAATATTACTTTCAAAAAATTAAAAAAAAAAAAACAATGCGTGTGTGTTGCTGTAAATTTACTTCGTCTCGTGCTTCCAGTAGGAAAATTAATTATTTAGCGTGCAAACAAGAAAATTAACGCCAAGAGGCAGATATTCTAAACCAATATTCAACTTTCCCTCGAGTCCTAGGAAAACGTGATTGAAAATATACCTTAACTATTATTGCTCTAAAAAATTACATATGGCTTCGTCGGCTTAATTATATTTAAATTTTCAATGAAAACGTATCATCAATATGAAGGAAAAAAAACTAATTAGTTTTGCAATTAGAAAATATGTCAAGAGAATACAACAAAATATTCACATACACACACATACATTATGTGTGTGTATGTAAGTCTGTTTCTTCACTGAAGGTCTAAATTCTTAGAGTTTGATGTAATAACCATGATTATTTCAGATTGTATTTCGTTAATCAGAATATTATGCACAAGAAAATTATGCACATAAATAATAAATATAATGCACAAGGAAAACCATGCAAATCGTTTATGGAAAATTAGTCATAAAATTCATATTAGTCGTGTCCTAGTTGTAGCATTAGTAGTTGTAATATCATTTTACTAACCTTCACCATAAAAAAAGAAATATTGCCACTTGGATGTAAGGGTCTACTAATGTGGACTATGCCTAAGGAAGATTAAGATGTTGGTTTACATTGCATCAAACTTCTGCATATCAGTACAGTTAGGGAAGCAGGTAGCAGGAAGGAAATTTCAAAGTCTAATTGTTGAAGAAAAGAAGCTATTATAGTAAAAAAAACTATCTGACATAAAGAGACTTCCACAGTAAAGGGGTGTGATTTTGTTGCTAAGGGGGTTTGTCGAATATATGTAGGTCGGGGTGGCACAAGTGCAATAAGTTCATCAGAACATATTATATTCAAATACTTGCAAAACAGGCACAATAGAAGTATTGACATCGTCAGTATATTCACATACAATACACAGGGATTATTCTTGGAGTCTGTGTGACAACTTCTCCAAGATTTGCTGCACTTTGCCCCTCATTCTACTGACCGTTTCAATATATTTTGCGACATATCAACAGTGGTTAAGTATTGATTCCTCGCTGGAGAAAATTCTTCTTCTTCACAGTTCTAGTTCATACGGTGTAGTAGTTTTAGCACACATTTTGAGGTTTAATTATTTCTTTCTCACTGATCATGAGTATTGATCATATTGTGTGACATCTGCAGTGGTTTGTGCCATCGCAATTTTGTTCTGTGTCAGTCAATGTGTCTCTCACACAAATCCATTATTTAAATATATTATCTAAACCAATCGTACGCAATGTTGTGATCAATAAAAAAAAACTTTACAAAAATGAGTATATATATATATATATATATATATATATATATATATATATATAATTTTTGTCATTCAATGAATTTGAAGATTTATGACGTGAAATGTGTGAGTTTCAAATCAAACGATTTTTATTATTCTATGTTAGACAAAGAATGCATTTGAAATATTATAGAGTAATAACTTGTAAAACTTATAATCACAGGTTTCCATACAAGCTGAATGTTATATAATTTTATTCTGAAGAATATATATATATATATATATATATATATATATATATATATATATATATATATATATATATTAGCAAAGATACCCGTGCTTCGCACGGAGCTTTGTTGCGCACTCGGGTACCAAAATCTGTGGGCACCTTTCCAGTAAGTTGATGTTGTAAGAGCAACGATTGCATAAGGTGATTAACATTTTAACTACCTCTTGTAGTGACTGAAATTCAATCAGGAACTTCACAAAACATTTTCATCAAAAAGGAAGGTTACTTGATGTTACATAGTAAATTTTTCATTGAAGTAATTTTCAACTCTTGCTTAAATTTTATCTTGCACATTCAATACTAAAAACTTACCACAATCAGATCATGTCAGTTTTTCCTCATATCCATTTCTCGAACTTTTCACTGAAGAGCCTCAGGGTAAACTACATTTCTGCTGCTTTGATTTGGAGCCAGAATGTAGAGTTTTTCTGAACTTCCTGTCCGGCTGATGGAGACGTAGAACATACCGTGACTGAAGCAGTCTGATGTCAAGTCTACGCCAATGGTGTTAAATGTCTGACCTTGACTTTTGTTTATGCTCATTGCAAAACACACCTTCACAGGAAATTGGAGTCTCCGGAATTTAAATGGAAGTTCTGAGTCCGATTGACCTAAGGGGATCCTTGGCAGTAGAACGGTTTCGCCTTTGTAGGGACCACAGGAAATGGTGGCCTCAAGTACATTGGTGTGCAATCTGGTGATAACACATCTGGTTCCGTTTGTTGTTTTTGGCGGTTCCAAGGATCGAAGAATCACGATTGGCGATCCAATTTTTAGATTTAAAATATGTGGAGGCATTCCAGATATCTCCAAAGAGTTTAAAAATTCCACAGGGTAGTGAACAGCTTCATATTCATTAGTAGCCGAATCAACTGACTTGTATTGCTTTGTGTCTCCCGGAAATTCATCCATTATTGAATTGTTCAAATGATTCACATTGCTGTTTAATGGCGAAATAATAGCCCTCTCAGCAAGCCAATCCGGTGATTTTCCATTGTTTTGCTGGTCTGGGTACACTTTGTCTTTCAGTTGCTTCTGATTACCGACACATTTACCAAGCGCAGTTGGAATCCTAATTGTGTCAGGTGAAGAAGTGATAGGAAACTGACCATTATCGATTTGGAGAAGCAATTTTGAGAAGTCTGCTGCAGCTGTGTTATCAGAGATATAGGCTCTCATATTAGTAGTCAGTCTCTTCACTATAGCGTGCCTCCAGAGATAGGATTGTTTCAAACTTGCATTGACAATGTTAGCCCTTGTGCCATTTTTAACCACTGGGAGGATTTGACGGAAATCACCGCAAAATAAGGTTGGAATGCCACCCATGGGATTCTTGTTTCCTGTGATGTCTTGCAGTGTTCGGTCAATTACTTCATAAGCACTCTTGTGCGTCATTGGGGCTTCGTCTACAATGATTGCAGAGGTGTCTCTAATTACATTTGCCAAGGCTGAGTTACCAGTAATTTTGCAAACTGGCTGATCCATTCGATGAGTATCCAAGGGTACTTTAAAAGTGCTGTGAAGAGTGCGGCCACCTTGTAGTAGAGTAGCAGCAATGCCACTGGATGCTGTTGCAAGCACAATCTTTCTCATGGATCTAATCTTTGCAAGGATCAAATTGATTACAAAAGTCTTGCCCGTACCACCTGGAGCATCAAGAAACATCATGTTTTTGTTCATTTCACCTTGTGCTTCCAACATTGCCATGAATGAATTGTAAACTTCTCTTTGAGAATCGGTCAGTTTTTCTTGCATATTTTCTGCTTGTAGGGAAAGTTCTTCAAGATTATAAGTAACTTCACGTTGATACTCTCTCGCGAGTCTTTCATCTCTCCCTTGCGTTGGTGCAGGTAATCCATAGCTTGCCAATGGTTGACCGCACATAAGGAGAACTTTTTCTTCAATTAGACAAAGAGTTTTATTGTAGATGTCCTCATTAAAATCTGCTTCTGGATTGTTAACTTCTTGCCTGTATCTGTGAAGAATGTCTTCAGATATTACATCACGAAAAGCCATCCAGATCTCAAGAGGATTTCTTGGCTCACAGGCTGTTAAAAATATCACAAATAGGCTTCGCAAATTTGAAGGTGATTGAGTGGCACTTGCCTCTCCTACTGCTTGATGCAAGTGATGGTCATTTTCTAGAAGGCCTCGAGCAAGGCACGCTGCTCTGTATGTTTCAAACACCTGACCATTGTATGCTCGCAAATTTTGAAATGAAGTTGGACCAGCAACCTCATTGAGCAATAGGCGTAAGAAATAACACTCCCCTGCTTTTGGACTAATCGTGTAGATTCTCCCAATGCATGGTGCCTTCCATACATCATCATTTTCAGTACCTTCAACTTGTACCCCACGCATTCTTCTCATCCATTTCTTTGTCGATTTATTCCAAGTGTAAAACTCAGGGACTTCTACGTATTTGAGACCCCTTGCAAAGTCATCCTCATGGCAGAGTTGAAAAAATGCTGTCAAAGTTGTGGCAGGCGGTGGATCTTGGGCTCGTTCCAGAGCAGTATCAGCTGAGAACATGACACGCTGCCCATTTTCAAGATGAACAGAAAGTTGTACAATTGGGGGGAAATGTTCATGGATGGGATGTTCCAATATCCTCCAGGCCGCCTCTGAACTGCCGACATACCTTGTATTCTGGAACTGCTGGATCTCATCCACAATGTGACTTTGTACTTGGCCTTGTTGGTTAGCTGCTCCATCAGTTCTTTGTAGTTCAAACACTGCTTGATCACATCCTTTATTCACGTATTTGAGGACATATTTGATGCTTTGGATCGAGCTGCAAATTTCTACGTAAATGTGAGCGTTGAACTGCTGAAGGAGGACCTTGTTGTACGGAACAATCCACTGGTTTGTTATTTCTTGATAAACATACCGACCATTTCTCTTCATCCTTATTGTACCAGTCTGGCCTCCATCTTCTGGTTTTCTTCGCCTGTACTTGGGGTAAGAGTCTTGGCCTTGCTTGGTACACTGAAGAAATTCTTTTGGGTATTTTTTGGAACATTTGTTGTCAATCATACATGGACAATTTGGATTAAATGGTCCACAAGGTCCATGCACCATATGTGCCATCACTTTAGCATGAAGATCAGGATCTTCCTCTTTGTCAGGGATCTCTGCAGATATGCAGAGATCCATTTTTTCTGGTAGAAGTTTGTCCTCTGGGGCCTGCCAGGTGAGGATGTGTGCATGCGGCAGTCCTCTTTTTTGATATTCAATACTGTACAGGAAAGCCCTCAACCTGCTAAATCCTCCCTTTTTAATAAATTCAAGTAACTTTTTTAGCTTCTGCCTGAAACCCCTGGCAACAATATCTGGACGATCCTGAGGGTCTTGCCCTTGAAGACAATTTTCTGTAATTTGTCCACTTTGGATTTGTTGTGAACGTGATGAAGAGGTCGGCTCGGCCCATTCGCCGAACATATGCCATGGCATCACTTTGACGCTCAAACATGTATCGAGGGCCTCCTGTATAAGTTGCCGGAAGTACAACTCGTTGACCAAACTGTTCTGGATTCCCATCCTCCCTAAGAATTGAATCTCTCAAGTTGCTATAATTGTCAGCTCTCAGGGTCTGTTGCTCACGCCTCAGGAACTGTAAACGTTCTGTTTCAATCTTGCAGTACACATCCACCAGCCATTGTTGAAATAGCCTTCGGTACCAGAGAAAATAGTTTCCAGGCCGAGTCATTAAATGGTACGAATAAAATTGCTGTTGGGTAACTTTTCGCCCATTGGATGCCTTCATGTAGATGTTGTAAGATGGAGAACCATAGGGGTACATTAACGGGTACATTAAAGTATCGTAGAGGGGATGTAGTTCGGAGATCCATTTTAATGTATCATTTCTAAAATGCAAGAAAATATCCCGGTTAGCTGTTGGTTCATTCTCCATTAATATTCCAATCTCATACGTTGTTGTTGGAGCATTGAATCGCCGTGGATGCTCTTCTTGCGGCCTTCGGTCTTCCCTTATGACAACTTTATGTTCTACCAAGTGTTCTTCTTCAATCCTATCCTTTGTTGTTTTCAGCTGACAAATGAAGCTGTTGTTCTCATGTAAAAATTCAGTCAGACTTTGGAGAATGTCTCTATTGAGTCTACTGTCACGTCCCCGATTATGTAGTTCCTCTTCCAGACTATCCAAGAAGTAGACTTGAATAAACTTTGCTGTTTCATCTTCAGGTGGTAAAAGACTCCCAATCTGGTGGCAAACCTGGCCTCGAATTCTAAAAGAAGGATTCCACCCATGTACTGCCGCAATTTTGTGACCAAATGATGTCATTGCAAAACAATTGTTATAACTGCGTAGATTTTGCAGAAAATCTTTAGAGATGGGACCATTGCCGGAGAGCAAATCTTGAAGCAACTGAGGCAGTGGTGGAAAGCTATCAAGCACAACTTTTCCAGAAGAACAACAACAACCAGGGGTTTCTCCTTTAAATTTCACAGCTGAGCAATGTTGACATACTTTGTCCATTTTTCCTATATCAGCTGTAGTGAGAGAGTCATTTTTGTTGTAGAGCAATCCTTTTCTATTGCAGTGTTCTATTTCATGGTGTCTCAAAGCAGTCATTCGTTGTCTAGCTGCCTCGTTTTCTGTCAATTGCTGGGGCAAAGTCATACTCTCTCTCCATGCAGCCTCTCGTTGTTGCCCTGTGGATAGGCGAAAGCTTCGTTGGGTTTCCGATTCATTCTGATGTCGTTGAGCCACTCTCAACTGACCTTGTGTACGTCTACTTACCTCATATAATTCATTCGATCGTAATATTGCTTCTCTTTCCAGTGCATATATTTGCCTTTCTTGAATTTCATCTTGTGATGAATTTAACCGCCTTACAGCATGTCTAGTTCTGTCAGCTTCACGTTGGGTTTCTCTTTCCAAATCTGACAGTCTTGCTCTCCTTTCTCTTTGACGTATCCTGTTAAGTTCTAGACGTCTTTCTCTATCTGAATTGTTTTCATTGGAGCGAATTGCAGCAACTCTTAGTCTATTAGCTTCCAATCTTTCCATTCTTTCTTCCTCACTTTCGTTTCTACTTCGTTTGGGTGGCATAATTTTGGTTTTAAACGGAATTGTTTAACGATATTAATGATTGTAAATTAATTAAGCGTAAAGGAAATGTATACTAACTGAAATGGACGAACTATAAATAATATTTCTGAATAGTACAATTATAAACAATTATATTGTACCTATTTACTATGCCTCCCCACGGGACAGAGTTAGACACCAGGGTCATTTTTTAACGTGGAGAAAAGGTACAAAAATAAAAATTGTCTCAGTCGTGAAGGATTTCTCCTCCACCGAAAGAGAACAAGAAAATGAAGTGCAGCATCTGAAGAACAGATACTACACTTTGATCTTGACCAAAAGGAATGAATAAAAGCGACCTACGTGTGACTCATTACTTCCGGGTGTAAACGTCACAGTCTAAAAGTAATAATTAAAAAAAAAACGTAAATGTAAAATAAATGTAATACCAACTTAGGTTAACTAAGTAAACAGTACAATTAAAACAGTTCTATTAAAACAAATAATTACTAAGATCTAGGTAATTGTTAGTCTCATTGTTATGATTTTAAAGAAAAAAAATGGGTAAAAAAAGTTCTGCTTTTGTGAGTACGTGTATTTCTTTTAAATTACATAACCTTTTTATTTTATTATTTATATCTCTTTTAAATTTATATATTTTGTTAGTAAACTGGAAGAAATTCAGTTGAATAAAACCTTGTTCGTGTTCTTTACGTTAAACTCATATTTTTATAAAAGGTTCATCCGGTTTAAAGAAACACTAAGTTTAAATAAGACTGGAAATAACTAATTCAATATATAAATAGAAAAATGAAATAAATATAAGCTTTAAGTCTTAAGATAGTAATAATCAAAATGTAATAAATTATTTGTAGTTCAAATCTATGATAAGACAGGCTTTCGAAATAGGCTCGACCAGAAAGATTAAATTGGAACGAAATTATAATCTCCGTGCCATTTTCAAAACAACCCCACAAAAGTAACGGTATCCTGCAGTTGGTTAAATGACAATGGTTGTAAGAAAAATGTAAAAGAAAATGCGCTTATCTGTTTATTTTGAACTGTTTTATTTAATTAAAAAAAAATTGGCTATAACTGGAAGAGAGCGTTATGTTTTGGGGGTTGTTTAAAAAATAGAATGGAAATAAAGTTAGTTCCGTTTTAATTGTCTTTAATTGCGGCAAGCGCTAACAAAATCGAAAAATCACTGTTTACATTCGAAATGTTAACTTTTATAGGTTTACAGGTTTGCTGACAAGGCTGGGGGTGTTTAATACAATTATTTTACTAAATTGATTTTTTTCATTTAAAAATAAAATTATTTCTTTTTTAATAAAGTGTTATTTTAAAATATTTGTTTTTTTTTTATTTATATAAAATTACGATAGTTCAATTGTATTCTTTCAATTATATTGGCAAGTAAAATATAAAAGATTAAAACGGAACGAAATTGAAATTTCCATTACATTTTCAATACAATCCCAAAACATAAAGCTTTCCTCGCCAATGAATTGTTTTGATAATATACGTAAAGTGAAATAAATCGAATATAAAATAAAATGAAAATATATTAAATAATTAAATGTTAAATAGATTTTGTAAATAGTACAGTTGAAATGATTAGAATATTTGCAATATGTAATAAGGTCGAGGTAATTAGTTAAAGAGATTTAATATAATGTGATATGCAAATGAGCATAAATCATTCGATATGGGGGTTGTTTGTAGACTAGTATATAAAGAAATTAGGCATAGATTCTTATATCTCCTATAACAGAAACATCCTAAAATGGGTTTTAATGTTTCTCTACCAGGAGAGATCAACCCTCTTACCTCCTTTATATTTCGTTGATGATGGAGAGCTGTACACACAGACAGAAAGACACGAACCCTATTACTTTATAAAAATATATATATATATGTGTGTGTGTGTGTTTGGCGTATATTATCCGTCTATTGTATTCCATACAACACGTTATTATAACATTTTAGCTAAGTGTTCCCGCTCAAAATTGTCATAATTTGAGAATTTTGTAGATTATGTGAACCTTCAGAAAATATCTTCTATGACCCCAGAAGAGACCAGAAACATTTTTACACTGGCTTTATATTACTATTCGCACCGTCAGTGTTTATGTTTTCATGTCGTTCGTGTAACATTTACACATTACGTGTCCTATGTATAAATATTTCACGCTTTCTTACGATGATATTATAAACCGACTGACAATTTGATTGACTGCCTCAGACTTAAACTAGATTGCAAGAATGTCTTTTCTGAACACCTCTTAACCACAATTACAACAAAAAACATGGATGCAGCCAATGTTCCGTTTCATAATCACATTTTATTTGTCAGCTCCATTCAATGACAAGGAAGAGCTCGGCTATTCAATTTCTACATAAAAAGAAAAGAGTTATGCCAATAATTACAGTTACTACCTTATGACAAAGAAGTGTAGCCGATGACTTCTATGGAGTTTATTCTAAAAAAAACATTTCTTATTCCCGTCATCTCATTTATAATTTTGTAATTCAAGATTCATTAATTAGAATGTTGATGTAATTTTCAAAAAACATAAAATACTTACGCAAGAAAAGATTGTGCAACCGTCGGACTTTAACGAGTAATTTACATAAAATGCCGAAAGGTGTCAAGACGATTACTAATGAGATTACAGAAGCTAATGTCTAAAAAAAACAAACATTTCGTTGGTATATTTGTTTATGAAAACTAAAATTGTAAATATTTCTTTTAATGTATAAATAAATAACTATATAAAAATGCAAAAGAATTTTAATTGGTATTTGTCCCCTGTCATTTAATAAATATCAAATAATGACAAATTAGTGTGTTCTAAATTATATATTTAATATTTCTTAAATAACAGAAAGAATTTATTTCCTATTCACTGAATTTCCCACGTTTGCGCGAAAAAATATAAAAAAAACTTTCGTTCAGTATCTTCCAGCAGTTTACGTTAATTCCCTGGAATTTCCGATGTTAGCATTATATATAAAACTAGAATAACAGTTATTTTATAAACTTAAATATATTAACTTATTAAGATAATTTATTTGATATAACTAGAAAGTACAAAAAAAAAGTTTATTTCAGGCCACTAAGGGACCTAGATCTGATCTTGTATTAAAAAGCAAGTGTTAAATTCAAAACAAAAAATATAATTTATGAAGAAAAAACCGAATAATAAATAAATAAATAAAAATTGAACGACAAACGTCGGGTTTTATAGACAAACAATATGACCCAATTTAGTTTAAAGTTTCTGTATGGTCTAGACATTTGCATTGCTTGAATTATTAAATAGTTAATATCGCTTCCTGATATCCTCTTTGTAACCTGCAAACTGTTTTTCTTTGTACGACCCCCTTTCTATCCCTCCTTTCTCAAATTTTTCCCCCTCCTTCTCCCTCTAAGTTAATTTATATCCCCCTCAATATCTGTGTGTGTTAATTTCACTTCTTCTAACTCTCTCTAATCCTCCTTTCTTTACAGAAATTTGATTTTTTAATAAAATTGCAATCCATAAAAACAATCACTTTGCCTCACGTCAGTCATGGCAAAATATAATTCCTCTCCTCTTAAATTGAAAATGGTCTTGCACATTTTTAATTTTTTTAATTTCCTTACCTGATTACATAAATTACGATCGAAATAGTCTGCTCATCGAAGAAAGATGCGACTGTATTTATATAAAACAAAACAAAACTATCATTTGTTCTCTTTGATTGAGCACTATCACGGCCCCTTGTTTAAATTCAACTATTCACAATTTTTAATATATTTAAACCTGGAATATATATATATATATATATATATATATATATATATATATGTATACAATTGAAAATATCGAGCATGAAAAGTAATATGATTAAGCGTAAACATGGAAAAGTAAAGGGCTTGTTGATAAAACTGGAAAAGAAATATACAAGATATTCCAATAAAAATATAATAAATTCATAACTGTAAATATCGCAACATAAAGAATTGATTATATAATTTTATAAGTTGAATTTAAAAGGAACAAACTTTTAATGCTGCAATATTTTAACATTCATTTATTATATTTTTACTAGAATATCCTGTACTTTTCTTTTCCAGTTTTAAGACCTAACCTTTTCTTTTTCCATGTTAAAGCTTAACCATATTATTTTTCATGCTCGCATTTTTCTATTGTAATCTATGATTTTTCCCGGCTTCCAATAAATTCACTTGTTCTTTGTTTAATTTAAGTCTTATTTTTTGTCCCATAAACTCATATGTAATAACAATATACGACACTCGTCTGCTTACAATAAAATCTCCCCAATTATTTTCCTTCCATGCTTCTACCCTTCTTGTTTCACTTGTTACTTATCTTTCTAGACAACAGTAAATTAGTAGCAACAGTAGTCGCTGAGGCGATGCGGTTGCTTTGGAAACCAGTCATAAAAAGTGTCGCTAACCTCCTTACATATTTTTACGATTTTGAACACCAGACAATTCATCATAACTTTTCTTTTACTGAACGAAATTGAAATTTTATCACAATATCGATGAGAAGGTGATCTTTAAACTGTAATAATTGTATAAAATTTGGTCAAAACTGAGTGACCGGTGGAGCTTTGAAGCAGTTCTAAATGACACTTAACTATATACTCTAACACGATAGTGTTTGAATGATATATATATATATATATATATATATATATATATATATATATGCTTTTCAGAATGTGAGAGATTGTATATAATAAATTCCACAGCCAAACAATGTCGCAGCCCACAAGAGCCATGGCAGTCAAAGAACCGGAAGTCCAAGACTCAAGTTTCGCACTCATTTGGGCTCATCAGTTAGACACACCCGAACTCAGGATTCGAAACCCGAGCCTCTTGCATACAAGGCAATCACTCTACCAACTGAGCAAACGCCATGCACACAAGAATTTTTATTAACCAACACAGATCAAGCAAACCGCGCCGAAATCCGACTGTGAAATGAACCTACTTCGTCTTAACAAAGGACGCGGTCATCCAACCAGCTAATATCCCCAAGTCAATGCCTCACAAGTAGGAGTTTTAACTCGAAAGGACGATGCCATCCAGCAATGCTAACCAAGCGAGCAACTTATGATAGGATTTTCAGAATGTGAGAGATTGTATATAATAAATTCCATAGTGTTAGTTTTATTCATTTAGAACTTTAAAGCTTAATCGCTCACTTATTTTGCGTCCAATTTTCAAACATATTTTAAAGTTCATAGGTAATTTTCTTAGCTATATTTTTTTAAAATTCAATTTTCGTTCAATCAAACAAGTTATGATAAAATTACTGTGTTCAATGTTCTCATGGTCTATAAGGAACGGAGAGATGTTTTTTTTTAATTGTCTGTTTGCTACTATAGCAACCAAATCTAGTACGCTACCTCAAAGCGGATGAAATGATGAGGTAACAAGATATAAAAAAACAACTATCGCTTATAATTCACTGCTCTCTCCACCTGTCGTTCAGCTGTACTGGCACTTATAATTCACAGGTAACAAATAAAACTAATAGAGAATTTTTTTTTAAAAGAAAATCATGGAAAAGTAATGGATTACATAAAAAAATGCGAACATGAAAAGTAATATCGTTAAGATTTAAACGTGGAAAGATAAAAGGACTAATTGTTGAAACTGGAAAAGAAAAAGACCAGATATTCTTGCAAAAATATAAGAAATGTGTAACTAAAATATTGCAGTATTAATAATGAATATATTATATAATGTTTGATTGAATCTTTCAAAAACATGTTAATGCTACAATATTCTATATACTGTCGGCGACTGAGTATACGGCAGCGATATATTTCATATTTTATTGGTTTTTCTTTTTTTTTACGATTCATTTTTTTTACCCCCATGGTACAAAACCAACTGATATTAATGACAACTTTGTGTTTATTACGTTTGTAGACAAAATATTCAGATGCCAGTTCGCTGTTCGCGCGGTCAAATTGGGAAAAGATTTGTATCCAATTATTTCCGTTATAAAACCAAAATACTTTCATGACAATTATTTTCATAACTCCATATTTTACTGTCATCCATATAACTCGCTTTAGTGTTTAGGTGAGCAGAAATTATGTTGCTGAAAATATTGCGTAAAAAAACAAAACAAAAAAAACATTGCAATAATATCCAATTTAAAATCAAGCACTTATTTATCAAAACGAGATTCTTCTTATTAGAGATGAACGAAATATCAAGAATTATATTTCTGATTATTTGGTACTGAAGTAGTCAAATGATAATATATACGATAATTTATTCATATAATGATATTTTTAGACCAATATATGACCACAATAAAAATACAAAATTAAGTTCCTTCAATTTCCAGAATTTTGATCTACTTATATTCTTGACAATGCTTTGGTCATAATATTTTTATTTTATAATAATGAATATACTATACTCACTTTTATTTTTTACCATACCTTATCAAGACAAAGCCTTACTCAATGATACATATTTATAACGACAATGAGACTGAAACAATTGAGAGCTCTAAAGACAGAAAAATCAATACCATTAGTCAATAGTATTTATTTATTATTTATTGAGTACTTTTTAACAAGAATTTGTTAAGATGGGATTTAGAGAAAACCAAGTTCTAATAATCAGGAAGGAAGTATAGCGATATTGTTTCACAAACAGCGAGTCCTTTAAAGCTCTCGTCCTTCGTTCTTCTCGGCTTAAGATTGACAGAAAAATGGAACTAGAATATAAGTTACAGTCAAGATGTCTGCAAAAACATCGATTACTATTTCTGAACAAGAAAACTGGGAGTATCATTTATAACAACAAAGCCCTCATTTGCGCATTAGTTGAGAATTATTGCCACATCTTGACTGGTGTATCCATTATTTTTTATCCCGCTCAGAAAATTGCTCTCCGATCTTATATGGCTCGCACTAAGAACTAAACTCATACCACTATTCCGTCGCTCTAATGTGGCATCCATGTACCTGTTTTACAAGTACTTTAATGGAATGTGTTCTGATAAGCATGTAACAATTGTAATCCTTCGATGTACTTCCACCTGACTAATCCGACAAATAGCAAATCCTATCCCTTAACTACAGATATTTCTAGATAGTTCAAATCCTTCTACTTCAATAGTTTATTACATTAAACTGCAAGTGTTTTTTTATACCCTTACTGTTTCTTGTATTCCTGGCTGTACTTACATGCAAAGGTATTTATGTAACGTAAACATATATTGTTTTGCTCAAATTACTATATAGCGTCGTTTCCGGCAAGATCCTGTACGTCCAAGTCACAATATTCCTAGTTTGAAGTGAGTTAAAACATAAGTGAACACTAACTTACGTAATATCGATTCATTTTTTTTAATTATTATACGTGCAGATCCATGTTAATCAATATAAAATTAAATAATATGTCCGGAAATATTCTAATGCTTATTCATGTAAAATATATCTAATCCTCCTGATGATTTAACAGTGATTCAGTTTGTTTGTACTATTTGAAGCATGTAATTAAATATATTTTTAAATCTATCATCATCCATCGTGAATGTATTAACAATTAAAAAATGGTGTATTATGTATAGTGTTATGGACTATTGCTCCTATCATGAATGTTATTCCCACAAAGTTTTAGTCGATGTTACATCTGACCTTCTTTTGGTGGACATTGTATCATTTGTAAATCTTTCTATCAAATCCTTGCGTAGTTATAGAATTTCAATAGGATTCTTTTATTTAATCAAGAAAACAGTTGACATTTATTGACAGAGTAGACAAATGTTTTTACGTTGTTCCAACATTAGCTATTCTAGGTAATCTATCATGTTTTCCGAGAAAAAGGCATTCCTTGAGATCCACTGTCATAATCTAACGTCCACTTCATACCCACTTCATCACAATACCAGAACCTGGAATGCTCAATATCCACACTAGAAATTTCATCACATATTCTATAATTATTCTACAAATTATTGTATCGAACTAAACGACCTTCATCATTTGCTGATATGATAACAGATTACACTTTTTCTAGACCCCTAGAATCTTGTAGATTGTAGAGGAATAAATTCTTTTCCAGAATGTTTGATTGCTACTTGGTGATTTTTGTGATAGTTTTTGGTCAATTGTGCATTGATATTCGTTGTCAATTGACCAGAAAATCCAAAATGAAATAAAAAATAAACATATCATATCTAAATACAAGATAAACTAATACCTTTTATAATTTATTAAATTAGTCTAATAATAATATATGATAACTATATAAGCACTAAAGGAAATGTTTTTCACAGTAAATTTCTATCAGTTTTTCTTTAGGAAAGTGTTATAGAATTGAGTCAATTGAATCAGAAAACTTCGGGGAATGTTTTTAAAAGCATATGATTTAATCATAATCCGTTTTTAGATAGTTTTAAAAAGTTTTTAAAACTTCTGAAAAAGTTAGTATTTTAAGGCAAAGTTTTTAAACAAAATTTCTATCAATAAAAAAAGATTGCATTATGTTTTGATAAAGGTGGAAAGTACCTTGAAATTAAAAAGGAAAACATCAGTGATAAAATTTATAGTGCTTTTCAGCATATATTTCAAGTATTTTCTGACCAATATTTATTTTCTATTGAGAAAATTGAAAGTGAAATGAAAGTTTTAGAACTATTTCTGAAGTTATAGACGTGAGGGAGATTTCATTATGGTTTTGTTTAGAAAAGAAATTAAAGTTATAATTATGGAAGCATAAAAGTTTTAACATTTTAGACTATTTCAAATTCTTGGATAATTATGTTCCACCCTCAGGGGTCGCTTACAATGGGGCACAAATCGACTCGGCATATTAATAGACACTCAAATATTCGGAACAACATTATTTTTATGAAGAACTAATCTACATGATTTCAATTTAGCCAAAATAGAATAGATTTAATGTTTGAAGTTTTTTTCTGTCATAGGCTTCTTAGAAGGCAAATAGATTCAAGACAGTTTCCATTGTCTTTCTCTTCGAAATTATATATATATATATATATATATATATATATATAAATAATTTACATAATGGTAACTTATATATTTTCAAAAATGTGTTTTTGAACAGAATTCTTACGAACCTTCATATTGATTCAATATTAGTTCCTTAATCTATACGTGAAATTTCACATAAAACTGTATTCCAGAATAACTCCTGAAATTTTATTACATTTCGTTCTATAATAAACGCACGCAGACATTTAGGCATAAAGATATAGCCCCACCTTTGGTACGACAAAGACCACATTATGCGCTAAGCTGTTGTGTATGACATACGTCGCGAATTGATTGAAAGTGAAGCTGGTTTGCGCACAGACAGTTTAATTCTCTCGTTGTAACTTGCCTGATCTAGAAAAACAAAAAAAATGGTAAACAGCTGAAGGTTATAATCTGACGATGCCCTCCTGCATAAAACGCCTTATTCTACCAAATGATCGGCTAATTAGTAATCCCAAGATCACAATTTCTTAAATTCATTAATTTACCTAATCCCGTGTGTCAGCTTTATAATGTATCATTTTAATATATACATACACTGACGATATATTTCTAAGTTTCTCTTTTATATTGTTCTTCCTTTGTTTGTATGATCCTCATACCAATTCCATAACTGTCGCGTTTATCCGTTTCTATTTCTATATATACACGTGGAAAGCAACAGATGGAAATAAGAAGAGCGCATTAGAATAATGCATAAATAACAGGGATAGTTATGCGCAGATGATAAACCTACTTAGGTCGTAGTCTTTAGAGAAACATAAAAAGATAAAATAGAGAAGGAAGTAAGAGACACAGCTAGTCTTTATAAGTCATGTATTTATTTGCGATGGCAGTGCCGGTTTCCTAAACAGAACATCCGTATGCGATTTTTATACGGTAAACATTAAGGCTAATTTCATATTCGTCTTAAAAGTATGCGCCGATTTCGTTCGATTTAAATAATTGAAACATTTATGTTATCTTTGTAAGATGACGTAGATACTGTCAGTCTTATATCTAAATAGACTGTAGCTGATAAATAAAGGATTACTTATGGGAAAAGCTTTAATTATATCACCGGTAGTATATTTATTTTTCCTTCTTTTTTTCTTGTGTGTAACCTATTTTATATTCCAACATAAATACCAACTGCTCTTTCAGATATATCCTCTTGTGCGTCTGATTGTTGTTACAAATGATTTTTTTCATATTCCGCATTAACAGCATAACTGAATAGCTAATCGTAATAAAAAACCGCATGGCGATTTTCGGGATCAATAAGTTAATAAAACTAAAATTGTTCATATTTTTAACTGTTTATTTCGTTTTATTTACTTTCCCTTCGCAGATTTCAATAATATCAATTATATAACATTAAAAAATTTCAATCATAGTAATTATATAACATTAAAATATTTCAATCATAGTAATCATATTACATTAAAAATTTCAATCATAGTAATTATATAACATTAAAAAATTTCAATCATAGTAATTATATAACATTAAAAATGTCAATCATAGTAATAATATTACATTAAAAATTTCAAACATAGTAATTATATAACATTAAAAATTTCAAACATAGTAATTATATAACATTAAAATATTTCAATCATAGTAATCATATAACATTAAAAAATTTCAATCATAGTAATCATATTACATTAAAAATGTCAATCATAGTAATAATATTACATTAAAAATTTCAAACATAGTAATTATATAACATTAAAAATTTCAAACATAGTAATTATATAACATTAAAAAATTTCAATCATAGTAATCATATAACATTAAAAAATTTCAATCATAGTAATCATATTACATTAAAAATGTCAATCATAGTAATAATATTACATTAAAAATTTCAAACATAGTAATTATATAACATTAAAAATTTCAAACATAGTAATTATATAACATTAAAAATTTCAATCATAGTAATTATATAACATTAAAGATTTCAAACATAGTAATTATATAACATTAAAAAATTCAATAATAGTAATTATATAACATTAAAAATTTCAATCATAGTAATAATATTACATTAAAAAATTTCAATCATAGTAATTATATTACATTAAAAATTTCAATCATAGTAATCATATTACATTAAAAATTTCAAACATAGTAATTATATAACATTAAAAATTTCAATCATAGTAATTATATAACATTAAAAATTTCAAACATAGTAATTATATAACATTAAAATATTTCAATCATAGTAATCATATAACATTAAAAAATTTCAATCATAGTAATTATATAACATTAAAAATGTCAATCATAGTAATAATATTACATTAAAAATTTCAAACATAGTAATTATATAACATTAAAAATTTCAAACATAGTAATTATATAACATTAAAAAATTTCAATCATAGTAATCATATAACATTAAAAAATTTCAATCATAGTAATCATATTACATTAAAAATGTCAATCATAGTAATAATATTACATTAAAAATTTCAAACATAGTAATTATATAACATTAAAAATTTCAAACATAGTAATTATATAACATTAAAAATTTCAATCATAGTAATTATATAACATTAAAGATTTCAAACATAGTAATTATATAACATTAAAAAATTCAATAATAGTAATTATATAACATTAAAAATTTCAATCATAGTAATTATATAACATTAAAAAATTTCAATCATAGTAATTATATTACATTAAAAATTTCAATCATAGTAATCATATTACATTAAAAATTTCAAACATAGTAATTATATAACATTAAAAATTTCAATCATAGTAATTATATAACATTAAAAAATTTCAATCATAGTAATTATATAACATTAAAAAATTTCAATCATAGTAATTATATAACATTAAAAAAATTCAATCATAGTAATCATATTACATTAAAAATTTCAAACATAGTAATTATATAACATTAAAAATTTCAAACATAGTAATTATATAACATTAAAAATTTCAATCATAGTAATTATATAACATTAAAAAATTTCAATCATAGTAATTATATAACATTAAAAAATTTCAATCATAGTAATTATATAACATTAAAAAATTTCAATCATAGTAATAATATTACATTAAAAATTTCCATCATAGTAATTATATAACATTAAAAATTTCAATCATAGTAATTATATTACATTAAAAAATTTCAATAATAGTAATTATATAACATTAAAAAATTTCAATCATAGTAATTATATAACATTAAAAAATTTCAATCATAGTAATTATATAACATTAAAAAATTTCAATCATAGTAATCATATTACATTAAAAATTTCAATCATAGTAATTATATAACATTAAAAAAATTCAATCATAGTAATTATATAACATTAAAAAATTTCAATCATAGTAATTATATAACATTAAAAATTTTCAATCATAGTAATTATATAACATTAAAAATTTCAATCATAGTAATTATATAACATTAAAAAAATTCAATCATAGTAATTATATAACATTAAAAAATTTCAATCATAGTAATTATATAACATTAAAAATTTCAATCATAGTAATCATATTACATTAAAAATTTCAATCATAGTAATTATATAACATTAAAAAATTTCAATCATAGTAATTATATAACATTAAAAAATTTCAATCATAGTAATTATATAACATTAAAAATTTTCAATCATAGTAATTATATAACATTAAAAATTTCAATCATAGTAATTATATAACATTAAAAAAATTCAATCATAGTAATTATATAACATTAAAAAATTTCAATCATAGTAATTATATAACATTAAAAAATTTCAATCATAGTAATCATATTACATTAAATATTTCAATCATAGTAATTATATAACATTAAAAAATTTAAATCATAGTAATTATATAACATTAAAAATTTTCAATCATAGTAATCATATTACATTAAAAATTTCAATCATAGTAATTATATAACATTAAAAAATTTCAATCATAGTAATTATATTACATTAAAAATTTCAATCATAGTAATCATATTACATTAAAAATTTCAATCATAGTAATTATATAACATTAAAAAATTTCAATCATAGTAATTATATAACATTAAAAAATTTCAATCATAGTAATTATATAACATTAAAAAATTTCAATCATAGTAATTATATAACATTAAAAAATGTCAATCATAGTAATCATATTACATTAAAAATTTCAATCATAGTAATTATATAACATTAAAAAATTTCAATCATAGTAATTATATAACATTAAAAAATTTCAATCATAGTAATCATATTACATTAAAAATTTCAATCATAGTAATTATATAACATTAAAAAATTTCAATCATAGTAATTATATAACATTAAAAAATTTCAATCATAGTAATTATATAACATTAAAAAATTTCAATCATAGTAATTATATAACATTAAAAATTTCAATCATAGTAATCATATTACATTAAAAATTTCAATCATAGTAATTATATAACATTAAAAATTTCAATCATAGTAATTATATAACATTAAAAAATTCAATCATAGTAATCATATTACATTAAAAATTTCAATCATAGTAATTATATAACATTGAAAAATTTCAATCATAGTAATTATATAACATTAAAAAATTTCAATCATAGTAATTATATAACATTAAAAAATTTCAATCATAGTAATTATATAACATTAAAAATTTCAATCATAGTAATCATATTACATTAAAAATTTCAATCATAGTAATTATATAACATTAAAAAATTTCAATCATAGTAATTATATAACATTAAAAAATTTCAATCATAGTAATTATATAACATTAAAAAATTTCAATCATAGTAATTATATAACATTAAAAATTTCAATCATAGTAATCATATTACATTAAAAATTTCAATCATAGTAATTATATAACATTAAAAAATTTCAATCATAGTAATTATATAACATTAAAAAATTCAATCATAGTAATCATATTACATTAAAAATTTCAATCATAGTAATTATATAACATTAAAAAATTTCAATCATAGTAATTATATAACATTAAAAAAGTTCAATCATAGTAATTATATAACATTAAAAAATTTCAATCATAGTAATTATATAACATTAAAAATTTCAATCATAGTAATCATATTACATTAAAAATTTCAATCATAGTAATTATATAACATTAAAAAATTTCAATCATAGTAATTATATAACATTAAAAAATTTCAATCATAGTAATTATATAACATTAAAAAATTCAATCATAGTAATCATATTACATTAAAAATTTCAATCATAGTAATCATATTACATTAAAAATTTCAATCATAGTAATTATATAACATTAAAAAATTTCAATCATAGTAATCATATTACATTAAAAATTTCAATCATAGTAATTATATAACATTAAAAAATTTCAATCATAGTAATCATATTACATTAAAAAATTTCAATCATAGTAATCATATTACATTAAAAATTTCAATCATAGTAATTATATAACATTAAAAAATTTCAATCATAGTAATTATATAACATTAAAAAATTTCAATCATAGTAATCATATTACATTAAAAATTTCAATCATAGTAATTATATAACATTAAAAAATTTCAATCATAGTAATTATATAACATTAAAAATTTCAAACATAGTAATTATATAACATTAAAAATTTCAATCATAGTAATTATATAACATTAAAAATTTCAATCATAGTAATTATATAACATTAAAAAAATTCAATCATAGTAATTATAACATTAAAAAAGTCATTTCTATCTCATCTTTTTCAACTATGTATTTTTATCTTTCCTAACCAATACTCAATTTAACATTTTCGTCTTAACATTTGTGTATCACCGTTTTTAGAAGACAGTAGAAACTCTGGCGAAGTGAACAATATGACTACAAGATAGTCCCTTAGCTAGTCCTTTCACTGTAATTATATTCTCATTTTTTAACATTTGAATTCAAATCATACGCATAGTCACAAATTTCCGCCTCCTACGACTTTTTTTTTCTGCAAGGTTTTAGCTATCATATAGGAAGTCGAGTCCACATACAGATAACTTTTGTAGTGACATTTATCTGCTACGTCTTCTGCCTACGCAGTTTAATACTATTTGGTCTTTGTTACTCCAAAAATATTAAATCAACAGCCACTTAAATTGACCTGAAGTGTTTCCTTTCTAATTTTTCCTTTCGAAGATTAGTACGTTAAAACTTTTTCTTCACCGTTGCGTGAATTATTCTCTCTCTCACTCTCTCTCTCTCTCTCTCTCTGTCTTTCTCTTTCTCTGTCGGTTTACATCTTTCTTTCCTTCTCTCTCTCTATCTCTCTCTCTCTATATATATATATATATATATGAAATATTTAAACACATACAAAAAATATGTGTAACAAGTTATTAGTATATAATATTAATATATTGATTGGCATAATTTTGCACGATATAAAATTACACACATCTTTATTTCCGACTTTAGTTTAAATGAATGCACAAAAAAACAGAATCACAAACCCATACACCCTATTTATATATATGTATATATATGTGTGTGTGTGTGTGTGTGTGTGTGTGTGTGTGTGTGTGTGTGTGTGTGTGTGTGTGTGTGGGTGAGCATTTTGCCAAAATCATAAGTTAGTTAATTTATTTTGTCTGGCTTTATTGTCTCGAGTTTTGAAAAAAAGCAAACAAAAATGTATGTCGTTCGAAGAAATTGTCTCGTACGTCAATTGGGAATGATTGCTAATAGGTTTAAATGATTTTCTCTTTAATTGTTTTATTGTTAAAATCTCTTTGCGACTCACTTTATATTTATTCAAACAAATAAACAACAAAAGCGATTGTGCACGTATACTTAGAGTTTCATGAGTTTACAATTATACGTCTCGAATTTGCAACCATAAAAATTAAAGGAAAGAGAAGCGCCTGATATTGGAAAAAAATAATAATAAATAAAGTAAAGTCCTTGATGTAGGTGCGTGGATATATATATATATATATATATATATATATATATATATATATATATATATATATATATATATATATATATACTGGGAAATTAGACCTAGAGTCTAAAGAGCAGAGTTTATTTTAATGTACTAGTAAATGTGTTAATACTATTAAAATAACGGTGTTCGATGTAATGTAGATATATCATAATCTCGATAGGCATAGATATCCTAAAGCTATTTTAATAATCATTAAAATGATTCATAATTTTCAATTAAAAATCAATAGATTGTACGATTATTTCGGAAACGATGTTTTTACTGAAATAGACAATATGTTTTGAACAAGAATTTGATAAAAAAGATTTTTCTGACACAATGCCTCTCACCTGCAAAAATGTGGAAGAGGTTTTTAAAAACACATCAGTAAAATCAGCATTTTTTGTAGCAAGGCAGATATTTCTTCTTTTTTTTTCGCCCGCTTTTTCATTGTTTTAGTACATCTATTCCTTGGGATGTTGTTGACATTAAACAACATATCAAGCAATAGATGTACTGAAACAATGACAAGATTTAAAAGCGGGCGAAAAAGGGAATATCTGCCTTACTACAAAATATATATACAACGCTTTTCATTATATATATATACTAGCTGTACCCGGCCACGCGTTGCTGTGGCTCAGTTTGTTAAAATGGAACACATGTGAAAGTAGAGAAAAGTTTGATTCTTTTTTTCCAGAGAATGTACAAATTATTTTGTTTTTTTAATAGATGTTAAGAAAATAAACAGAAAAATACTTCCATCATTAATTATGCAAAAAAATAAATAAAATACGATAAAACTTGCTGAGTATGCACTGTTTTACGGTTGTTGTAAAAATGTAACGGAAACTTAAATTTCGCTTCATTTTAATCTTTCTTAATTATTTAATTGTCCCCCCCCCAACGAATATAATCAAAACAGTAACATTCAACAATTGTACTTTATCTATATAAAACACAAAATGGGTGTTTGTATTACTGTACACATAGATTCGAAAAAGTTGTGAAAAAAAAACCAAACAAATATATAACAAATAAATGTTATCAAAGCCAAGATAAGTTACTTTTCTGCCAAACTGGATAGATATATTTTTCGTGTTTTTATTCAATGTAACATATTTATTCAGCTCGAAAACCATACAGTGTTTACCGATGTATTCGAAATTTCAAGATGGCGTCTCCGTCTCACACCCTCATTAACACCGTAAGTATGGAAGAAGGTGTTATAAAGGTATTATTATACAAACACCGTGACAGCGTTAGGGTTAGGGTTAGGGTTAATTCGCTGTCACGGTGTTTGTATAATAATACCGTTATAAATAAAAAACTAGACGCCATCTTGAATGTTCCAATACATCGGTAAACACTGTATGGTTTTCGAGCTGAATAAACATGTTACATTGAATTGGGAAAAGATGTTATAAATAAAAAACTTAATGAAATACTGTTAAATATATTCGGCGTGTTTTTAATAGTATTTTGTATATTTTTTTATTTATAACACCTTTTTCTATACTTACGGTGTTAAAGAGGGTGTGACTGAGACGCCTTCCTGAATTTTCGAATACATCGGTAAACACTGTATGGTTTTCGAGCCGAATATTGTTACATTGAATAAAAACACGAAAAAGATATCCAGTTTGGCAGAAAAGTAACTGATGTGGGCTTTGAGAACATTTATTTGTTATGTATTTTTTTTTTTACAACTTTTTCGAATCTATGTGTACAGTAATACAAACCCCCTTCGGAGGTTGTAATGGCCCCCCCACCTAAAATGTAGTTGGAAAAATCGATTTTATAATGAGATTTAAGAATGGTTAGTCTAAAAAAAGGGTGAAAAACAAAACAAATAAGCAATTAATAATTATTACCAAAAACAATAAATGCTACTTTTTTTAATGGCACAAATAGAGTTGGATACACAAGTAATAGTCGTAGAGTGATAGAGTGTAAGTAAAACCTGGAATATCCGGTTGTTTCGTTTCGTTTTAACAATGGAAAGAGCAGAAAATGGAGAAAAAGAAAGAAAGAAGGAAAGACCGAAAGGAAAGATAAAGATAGGGAAGTACCCCCACCACCATCACCCATAAAGCAAAAAGACAACGAAAGGTAAGAAAGAAAGAAAGAAAGCAAAAAAGCACGTAAGGAAAGAGCGAAACGGAAGTTGTGTTTCACGTAAATGTCAATTCAGGTTTTCATTAAACTTTAACCACGCGGGTTATAACGAAATCGAAGTAATGTAATTGTGAATTCAATTCCAGGTAACGGATTGTGTTCTGTTTGAATCTAATTTTATTATAATAAATGCTTTATAAATTGTGTTTATGTTTTATGCTAAACAATGGCAAAGTAAGCGTGGTTCGTTTCAGTGTTAGTCCAGTCCAGTTTTTAGATAAATTCTTACCGGTGATCGGTTTTAAATGTCTCCTGTGAATGTTCTGGTACGGTGTAAGTGAGTGACGGTGGTAGGATGAATTTGTTAGAGAGAGTTTACTTTACTACTTCCATTAAATGTAACCGATTTTTACAGTGGACTCTCACCAGACAGAATATAGGAAACTGTGATCAGCGAGATCCTTGATATGTAATAACCCTATAACATACGGCAGATGTCGTGATTCAGTTTGTGTATGATACGGCTGCAGCAAATGTATACAGGTACAGTCCTATAAACGTCAAAGTTGGAGGGGAAAAAATGAGTTCATTTTATTTATATAGAATAGAATAGAAGAGAAGATATATATATATATATATATATATATATATATATATATATATATATATATATTCTTCTTCATCTTCTTGCTCGTCCTCGAAGTCGACGATGACCAATATATATATATATAACTATTAAATGAAAGGATTACTTTATTGACCATAATAATATTTAATAATAACAATAAATAAATACGCCCCATAAAATATAAGTAGAGACCCTTTCGTGTATATATATATATATATATATATATATATATATATATATATATATACATATATATATATACAATCAAAAGTACCCCTCGTTGACTGGTTTTAAAATCAGCCAACAGAAAATGAACTCTGATTTATTAAAGTATGAAAGGTTATGAAAAGGAAGGATTGTAAAGATATAGCTTCGAATTCGAGGGTATCAAAACCTAAGCAACATATGATGAAAGTAAAAATAAAATAGGTACATCCCATAATTTATTATACCATACCTGTTTACACTGAAACATTTATCACAATATTCTATGGATCTATATTAAAAAAAACTTGTAAAACTTTGTGACATATTTCCATTCTATGGAGGCCAGGCGCGAACGAACACGCCATAATTTTATTATACCATATTTCTTAAAAGTGAAACATAAGATAGATATAAAAAGTCTATATTTAAGTTTGTGCCTATTTCCATTCTATGGAGGCCAGGAGCGAACGCAGACCCCACAATTTTATTATATCATCCCTATTTAAGTTAAAACATACGTATTAAAGTATTCTTATGTACATCTATAACAAAAACACTTGTAAAGGTTTTTTTTTTATTTAAAAATTTTTTATTTCCATACTTTGTGGACCAGGCGAGAACGACGACCCCACAATTTTAATGAACCACCGTTCTGACAGATCAAACATACCCATCCCTGTGTCTCGATACATCTTCTATCATTATATGTAATCAGTTTTTCTTAAATAATCTAGGAATACTAGGAATAATATAGGAACCTTTTCGTGACCAGACACGCACGCACTCACACACACACGCACACACACACACACATTCAGAAGTTATATATATATATATATATATATATATATATATATATATATATATATATATATATATATATATATATATATATAACACCGACAAAAGAAAACAAAATGATTTTATCGTCTTCCTGATATTTAAAGTTTTCTAATTTATCTTTAAATTCTATTCAAGATAAAGGTCTTCTAACAGTGAGTAACTACCTTTTTTACTGTATATATATATATATATATATATATATATATATATATATATATATATATATATATATATATATATATATATATTTAAAAAGCAGATAATTAATAAATAACAGTTTTATTATATTTTTACTTTGAGGGGAAGTAATTATAGTTATAGCTTCGGTTGTGCAGAGAGACATGATTTAGAGCCTGGAGTATAAGACTTAACTTTGTTTATAATATTCCATTTGATTCAGAAGGGAGTATTGTTAGAGTTAAGTTTTTTAATTAAAGTGGTTAGAGAAGTTCTTTGGTCATTATTAGAATTATGGTTGTTAAAAGAAGAAACGTGGTTTGATATTCTTTTCTTAATTAATGTTCAAGTCGCGCCGATATACGTATGTACTTTATTAAAAGCTCGAGGTCTGGTATTAATATTAATGTGCTGATTTTTATTAGTTAAATAGTTTGAATTTTGTTCATAGTGTTCAACAAATGGTGGGACAATTGCTGTATAAGGACTATTTTGGAGGGGATAATGAGTGTTGTTAGAGTTAGGATGGCTGTTAGGAGAAATATTATTATTCTCATTAATATTATGATTATTATTATTATTATTATCATCATCATTATTACTAGTTGTATGATTGTAGATGGAAGAGCTGCTCGAGTGGTGTATTGGATTAGTAACTATATCAGATGGAGTATGGGAAGAAGAATAACTAGAAGACGAAATATTAGTGTCTGTTATGGGAGGATTGTGTGGGAGCTCAGTAATAGTGCAAGAATATATTACATCTTTATGGATGCAATCATTATTGAGTGGGCATAGATGTTTGTTATTACAATTACAGTTAGTTTTGGGTTTAATTGGGAAAGGGATTTTTGGGCTGATTTTTTTTGTTATTAGATGTTAAGACACTTTGTGCTAAATTAGGCATTCTTAAATAAGAAATTGAATGTTTATTGAAAATAGAACTATATCCGTGTGGGTATTTGAAAGAGTTTTGTACAATGTTGAAGAATTCCTTAGGTATATTAGGTTTGACATTTAGGCTAAATGGAGAATTAAACAAAATATTTTTTCTTTCTCCTGATGCGGCTAGGTGGGTTAGAGGCATTGCGATTAGTATTCTGGATTGTATTATAAATGTAAACTGGTTCATTGTTATTGATAGCGGCAGATATTGTTATTTGAACTGGTTTCTTACGAGTCATATTGTGTGTGATTACAGATTTAAGGCGGCCTGCGGGTGAGCATAATTGTTGTATTTTATTTTTTCCTTGTGTCCTGAGTTCCATAAAGCATTATTGAAGAAAGTAGCACTTTGATTAAAAGGTTGTTTATCAGCACAAAGAGCAGAAATTCTTCTAGAGACAGATGGTACTATAGATTTTATCATTGAATTGGGATGGTTAGAAGATTTATGGACGTATAAAAGCGTAAGATTAGGTTTATGATAGGGTTATGAGTTTCGGTGTTATGATTAAGTGTAACATCTAGAAAATTTGAAGTTTTTTTTGTTTGGTTCGATAATTATAGAAAGGCCAAAATTATTGAAGAAGTTATGTAATTTTTTAATTGTTTTGTTGTGCTCTCTTGGCTTGGTTGTTGTAGTAAAAAGGGCATCGTCTCTATAAAGACCCACTTGGATATGTTTAAAGTGGTATTTAAGTTCTTTTAGTAAGAAGAGTCCCACTAAATCTGTAACTTTTGCAGAGTCAAAAGCACCCATCAAGATGTCAAAATTATCAGGGGTATCCTTTCTAGTCCAAAGCTTATTGTTAAATTTTATAAGGGACTTTCTCGCTAGGAGAATTAATTTTATTTCTAAATTAGTTAGAATTTCTTTTAGCAAAGATAAGAGCCTTATTTAAAAGGATCGGAGAAATTGATTCATAATAATTTTGGATGTCAAATGTTATGAAGTTAAGGAGGTGTTTATGTTTAAGAGAAACAAACCAATTAATTACGGAATTCAGCCAAAGAGGGTAACCTACTTTTTCTTTAATAGAAGGGGTGATTCTATCTAAGATATTTCTGCTTACAGCTCCTAAATCAGAGTTAGATGGGCAAATCAATCTGATGGAGGGGTTGTCATAGAAATAAGGTTTCTGATCTTTGAGGGTGCCCGGAGAAATTATTTCGGTGAAGTTATGAATGTTCATAGATGTCAGTAAAAGTTTAGCTTCAGAATTAATGGAATATAAAGTCTTAGGAGGAACTATTTTACAAGATTTATTAAGTTCTTTATACAAATGTTTTTTATATGTAGGATAGTCAAGGTTATAATAATTTTTTGTCTTATCAGCAGGGACGAATATATATTTATTCTTTTTAACTTTTTCGGCAAAATTATTTATTTTTCGAGTAACCGGATTATAATGGTGCTTTTGTTTAATTAATAATATTAATAATAATTAATAATATCAATAATATATATATATATATATATATATTAATATGTATTATATATTATTAATTATACATTAATAATATATATATATATATATATATATATATATATGAATAACAAAGAGTATATACCTATTAAATAACACCAAGTCCGAGGAAAATAAATAAATAACAGCGTTTCAAAGCTGATAATATCACTAAAAACAACGAAAACAACTATAGTATCGTATATATGTATATATATATATATATATATATATATATATATATATATATATATATATATATATATATGCATTTCGGAAGCAAAACGTGGATACCTCTTCTTTGTTTTTTTTGCATCTGTGATTTCTATTTCATAAATATATTAATAAAAATACCCTCATTATTGCTGCCTCACATGTAATCTGAGCCTCCTTATCATCGAAGCCTTACTAATTTGAATAAACAAACGCAGCAACAATAACGCCTGAAACGAAGAGAAAGAGACAACGCTTAATACGTTTTTAAATTATTTTAATCAATTTACTTAATAAAGTCACAGTTGCAATTTTTTGATAAAACACGCGACGGCAAAAAACTAATGTTGCGACCGGCGTTGCCGATTTTTAAAATTATCAAAGTTATTAATGTAAAAGTATTAAAATGTTGCCGACATAAAATTACAGTTTTTCAAGGTTTACATTTTTCACTTGTTTTTGTTATTTACATTTTCAGCTGATGATCATTCGACAGAGGTCGAAAGCCTTAGTTTTACATACGGAACATTAGTCAGTTATTTATTTGGTTTTGTTTTTTACTGATAAATATTCATTTATTGTATCGCGAAAATAATACAAATTTTACAAAATTACAACTGGCTTTAACTATGTTTGCTTGAAGGAATACTTTTACATAGCTACACTATATATATATATATATATATATATATATATATATATATATATATATATATATATATATATATATATATATGTATGCCTGGTTAAAAGAATTCTTAACAAGTCTCGATTCGAAATAGTTGCAATAGTTTTAAAATACAAAAGTATACATATATATTGGGTTGGTGCAAAGAATATGTTTTTCACATATATGTTACATTAATATATGATTTCTGAATGGATACATTGATAGATATGACCATCTCATATACCATTTTGAAGCGCGTTTTTTCGCTCTATTTAAGTGAGTTGTTCGTTTATGTTCTAAATCTCTTCATTCCATTTTTTGCAGGCTTTTCGACAGCATGGACAAAATTCAACTCTGCACGATTTTGTTTTGTTCCAATTCAAACTAGGTCGAAAATCTTGCAAGAAAGCTTGTTATACCATTCATGTGTTTGGCCCAGAAACGACTAACGAACTTGTGACACAACGGTGTTTCAAGAAATTTTGCAATAGTGACGTGAGCCTCGAAGACAAAGACGGTCGGAGCCGTCCGACTGCGGTTGATAACGAACATTTGAAAGAATTAATTGGAGCACATCTATGAAAAACAAAACGAGAAGTAGTTGTTGAACTCGGGGTCGACCACTCAACTATCGCTCGCCATTTAAAGCAAATAGGGAACTCAACAAAGTTGTAGAAATAGGTGCCGCATGAATTCAACGATATTGAAAAAATCGTGGTCTGCGCAAGAAAAACAATCCATTTCTCAAACGAATTGTGGCATGTGGATCCTCTAAGAAAACTGACGATATTCGGTACAGTGTTTGGATTCCGGAGAAGCTCCACAACACTTCCCGATTCCGAAATTTTACCAAAAGAAATTATGGCGACTGTTCGGTGGTTTCCGGCCGGTCTCATCCATAACTGCTTCTTGATTCCGGACGAAACGATTACGACAGAGAAGTACTGCCGACAAATTGATGAAAGGCACCAGAAGCACCAACGTATGCAGCCGAAACTATTCAATATTCAGAAACCAATTAGCATCTATTATCACGCTCGCCAGCATGTTCCTAAAATGAGCCTGTATAAGCTGAAAATTTGTGCTACAAGACTCTGCCTCATTCACCATATTCACAAGCCTCTCGCCCACCGATTATCACTTTTTTAATCATCTCAACAACTTTCTGCGCTTGAAATCCTTAAAATGTCGAAATGATACAGAATCAGCTTTCGATGACTTCATCGCGTCCAAAACCGACATGATTTTGGCAACAATCTAATATGCAAAACTTACAGCGCAGCCAGATTTCATCTGTATATTTTCTAGATATATTACTAAAATATCCATATCTGCTAGATCTACAGTTAGATCTACGGCAGTTCTGGCAAATAGCAAACAGGATCTTGAACAGAAGCGCACGTTCTATCCCAACTATTATCAATAGACCTGAGGTCATCTCGTAAGCATCATACAAGGCCAAACTATTTGCACAGACCTTTGCAGCTTATTCTACCCATGCGACAATGACCATCAACTCCCTGTATTTCCTGCTATAACAGAAAACACGCTATGCAACATGCAGATATCTGTGCGTGCGGTCGCCAAGCTTATCAAGAACCTTGATTCCAGTAAAGCAACTGGCCCTGACAGCATTCCAGTTATAGTGCTGAAAAAGCTCCAACCAGAACTTGCCCCCATACTTACAAAACTGTTTAAGCGTTGCCTTAAGGAGAAGTGCTTTCCAACACCCTGGAAAACCTCATCAGTATGCCCTGTATTTAAGAATTCAGGTGAAAAGTCATCTCTCTCTCTCAGTACAGACCAATAAGTCTCCTGTGTGTCATGAGTAAGTTGTTGGAATCCATATTAAATAAAAAGTTGTCAACCACCTCAACAGAAACAACTTTCTTAGTGACATGCAAGATCTACAGCAGATGTGCGAACGGTTATATCACATAGGATTAGTGTATCTCTTGACAAAGGTTTCCTTTCCAGGGCAATTGCTCTTGACATATCGAAGGCATTCATAAAGACCTACTTCACAAGATTTCCAGCTACAGTATCACTGGAAATGTTTTCTCAATCATTAAATCATTGCTCTCTGATAGGTTCATAAGAGTAGTGGTTGATGGGCAGAAACCAGAGGCCCACAGTATTAATGCTGGAGTCCCTCAGGGGTCCAGTATGGACCCAACTCTCTTCCTGATCTGCATGAATGATATCCCAAAACACATACTTAAATCATTCGTTGATATCTATGCTGATGACACGACCATCTATGGCAACACATCAAAGGCCGTAAATGGCAAAGTTCTCTCTTATTCTCTGATTCTCTCTTCGCTGATCTTGAGCGCGTGGTACATTGGGGGGAGAGGTGGCTGGTTACTTTTCATGCATCGAAAACCAAGCTTCTATCTTTACATCATCAACGCTCTGGTCTCCATCTGGCATCAATTGAAATGGATGGTTCTCGTCTTGGGGAGGCTCCATGTTTTGACAAACTTCTGGGTTTGACCTTTACTCCTGATCTGAAATGGAACTTGTACATGAAGTCTGTTGCCAAGGTCGCTGAGAAAATGGTGGGATCCTTCTATCGCTCCAGAAGATATCTCACTACTGATGTAATTCTCTATCTATATAAAAACCAAGTACGTCCAAGAATAGAGTACTGCTTCCACATCTTGGCAGGATCTGCTAAAAACAGCCGATCCTGCCTTAACAGAGTACAAAATATACTTCGTGGCTTAGTAGGGGATGCCCTTTCCTCGTCCTTGCAACCTCTCTCCCACAGAAGAGACGTTGCGAGCCTGTCTTTCTTTTATCGTTATTTCCATGACAAGTGCTCGTCTGAGCTGCAATCTTTGGTCCCCCCCTCGCCAATCTTTCACGATAAACCCGTCCAGCTGAAACAACTGTCAATAATTTTCCCCACTCTTTATCTGTGCCTAAATCAAAACATAGATTCCATGAAGAAAACCTCTTTCTCAGAAGTGCACGCCTGTGGAAATCTCTTTCGTTTGCCTATTTCCCACCTGATTACAACTTGGATGTCTTCAAGTCCAACATAAAAAAATTCCTGATTAACCACCCCCTTTCGTAAGACACTTTATCAAATCTCCAATACTAACAATTACTATGATACTATCTCATTAATTACAGTACACGCAATAACCCTTACCCCCGAGTGGCTGCCGGGCTTTTATATGTGGTAACCTCCATGTACAAAAAAAAATAATCACACAGAATTAAGTGAGTACTTTTTTTTTACAGACACACATATACCCCTTATATATATTTATTTATACATTTGTATATACATCTATACACACACACACACATATATATATATATTACCTTGAAAACCAAAGATTATTTTGCATGTTTCTCTTGCATAAAAGAAAATGCTGCTCAAGTACACACACACACACACACACACATATATATATATATATATATAATGTATATATATAGAGAGAGATAGAGATAGATAGATAGATAGATAGATAGATAAAGAGAGAGAAAGAAAAAAGAGAGAGAGGCGACTCTGTTCAGCTTTGTAAGATTATGGATACCGAATGAAGGGTGATTGCGCGGGGATTTTTGTGGTAAAATCTCCAACCGCACCCCTTATTACTTAGCACTGTTTTAATTCCAGTTGCAAATATAAATAAATTTAGTACAATTGGAAACGCAGCCAAGTTTCGTGGAGAGCTCTTACTGCGCCAAGAATTCATTAGCGGTTACAAATATGGTACTGGCTAGTGCTCATCGTAATTTAACTTCAGTGATTTAACGGCGATATTTGTGTCACCGTAATTATGCCGTATATATATATATATATATATATATATATATATATATATATATATATATATATATATACATATATATACATATATATATAGACACACATATATATATATGTATATATATATATATATATATATATATATATATTCTAGTAAGAAGACCCGAGGTTGCCAGAGATTGGATGATGATCAACGAATGTTTTATCATCCCATATTGTTTATTGTCATCGTTATCAAGTTAATAACCTATTTTTTAAACACATCAATTGATTGATTGGAGGAATTTTCACATGCCTGCTCTCACTGACTTAGTACACAATAAATTGTAGTCTACATTGCACTGTAGCGAAGCTACTCTGGGCTTTATAAAACTATGGTCTGAGATACAAGTAGAGATTTATCTAATTGTATAGTTATTTTCAAAGTCAGGTTTATGATCTATTAAAGTGAATCCTAGGAGCTTAGGCGTACAGACTTCAATAATCTAATGTATATTTATTTTGGAACAAATGTGCAGAACTGACACATTTATATTAAAAACATCTTAATATATATTTACACGTACGCATATATATATATATATATATATATATATATATATATACATATATATATATATATACAAATATTGGTTTAATTGCATTGAATAAACTATAAAAGGCTGAATGAAATCAACGCAAATGCATCATTGACTTTGAAAAGGCGACAAACGGAAAGTGTAAACAAACAGAGAACAACGCCGTTTAACGAACTGTTTTTACTCGGAGCTACTGATCTTAAAATAGACCTTAGTAACCGACACTAATAGATTCTGTTTATGAATGGAAGGGAGGGATGGCATGATGGGTAATATAGGTCATGTGTGTGTCTGTGAGTATGTGTGTGTGTGAGAGAGTGTGTGTATGTGAGCGCACGCGCGTGCGTATATGTATATTTATATATATAAGCAGTCATCTATGTATGTATGTATGTATGTATGTATGTATGTATGTATGTATCTATCTCTCTCTCTCTCTCTCTCTCTATATATATATATATATATATATATATATATATATATATAACTCCAGCCGTTTGAAACGCGGTTCTGTTCCTTTGGATTGTTCGTCTTATTGTATATATATTTAGTTGTAAAGAAGAAGAACTGGTTCTCCCCCTCCTCACACATACACATTAGTAACGACCTTGTATCACAGTCACCTTCCTAGGGAAGCAAAAAACCTCATAATACTATAAAACAGTACAAACATTCTCAAACCAAGGAAAGAACACACACACACCCGCACACACTACCCTAAAGGAAAAGAAAAAACACAAGCAGAAAGAGAGAGTGAGAGAGAGAAACACAATACAGGAGTGACCACAGCCGAGGTCAGCGGCCTCGACAAGCCAAATAAAAGAGTAATAAAAATTGAACATTCCAATGAATAGTAGACACTTACACGCTTCCACCCCTTGGAAATACTTCAAATGAACTACGAAAATGTTATTTTTACATCTCCAACACATTTGAAAATAATTTCTGACGAGGACGCTTCACAGAACGCATGAAACGCGTTAAAAACGATTTCAATGATTTAAAAACATTATTACAATGATCTAAACATAATTCTCAATGAAAAACCAAGACACGGAATAATAAAATAATGTTAAAATATACACATTGTTGGTGACTACCATCTTATTTAAATATACATCTTTCTTTAGTTGGAATTTCTTACCCCATTTTATATATATATATATATATATATATATATATATATATATATATAAAATGGGTTTAGAAATTCCATGAAATTTGGTGACTACTCCCTTTTTAAATATATATATATATATATGCATATGTATATGTATATATATATATATATATATATATATTCAGTTCTGAGTCGCATCTTCCGATTAGTCTCGATTGCAAACTCACGTGTCTTACATTTCGTCAATCCTTCTTATTAAGGACAAGCTGGTTGATGGACGCCCAACTGTTGAGAAATGTCCAATCGTAAACATTTTATCTCCACCTCATAAGCATTTCTCTGTTTCTTTTATTTTTTGTTTTTTTTTGCATTCTACCATACGATCAAAGATTAACGTTGACAGATCAGCGTTTAATCGTTTGATATGACCAAAACGTTAAGTTTTACTTTTGTATTTTCTCAAATAAATGAGGTTGCGAAGTAATTTGACAGAGGCTAAATGTTTTGGTTTTATCGATCAGTCTATGTCCCGAAATGAAACGCATCACGTGATTTGGAAACACAGAAATCCGATTATCTTGTTGTTTAGTCCATGTGATACAATCAAGGCCATCTCATACAAACAAATAGCTTGAGGACATAAATTAAATAAACATTTACTTTAGCAGTTATCGGATTCCTTTTGGATTTTTGAATGGCGCAGCCTTTTTGAACGGCGCCCAACCCAGATCAACTCTATGTCGTCCCTTGATCATTGGAGAAAGTCAGTTTATGACCTATAAATATGAATTACGTAACTTGTTTGATTGGTTTACTGAGAATAATCATGTTTATGTTAAAATGTAATTCACGTTTAGGCCTACATACTGTTTTCTCTAGGTTTGTTTCTAATCCTATCTCCTTTGAATTCTTTGCTAATATATTAACAAAACTTACAGTTGATGAAAGCATTCATTTACAAGTGCGATATCATCAGGGTAAGGTAAATAATAGAGGATTTGTCTATCTACAGAAAACCTCTTTGGCCAGTTTTCCTTGTTAAGCATGACAGCAGTTAGTGCAACACAGACCAGTATTGCTGAAAGCATATCTCCTTGCTTCACGTTCTTGTGGATGTTTATAGAGCGGTTCAACCTAAGGTCAGATTTTATGAAAGCTTGGGGTTAATCTAAAGTGTTTTTTAAAGATTGGTTTAGATTTTGTTGAAAGATGTTTAGTCTTAAATTGAACTAAGTTTGTCTAATTTGATACGATCGAAAGCTTTTTTTAAAAAATGATCTTGATGAAACTAAATTTTTGAATCAATTGGCTTAGGACAAAAATGAAGCGGACCTGCCAATCGTTTTAATGCCTTTTCGAAATTGGAAAGAAACTTTATTAGTTTATATAAGAAGATTGAAAACTTATGACGAACAAGTACAATGCCATAATCTCCAGCTTTTACCAACTCGGAATTAAAAAACAACAACCAATAAAAGATGAAAAACAACAACTAATAAAGATGAGACTTATAGTCCGAAATATAATAAATTATACTCGGAATTAATGTTGTCGCGTTTAAGTCTTTTGCCGCTGGATGTTCATGGCTGTTACGATTTTTCTTCTGTTCTTTATGGAATAAATCATTCTCCCTAAGTTGGGAGTGCACCATAAGTACAAATCTTCGTTAAAAAAAACAACCTCTCTATTTTTCTATAGAAGTAAAGATTTTTCCGTTTTTACTTCTGATACCCCAGCTAATATTACGTTTGTGAGATTTTAGTTTTGTCATAGCGAGGAAAAATTGTTTATTCGTGTGTAAATTTGAAATTTCATTAAGGTCATCATTTAGTTTGTTGATTTTCTCCTTTTTCGTTTCTGCTTTTGTTATTTTGTATTGAGTTAAATTGTCTTCATAATTTATGCGAACGCCTTTCTTGTTTTCAATTGATCTGCTGATATCAGGTTGAAACCACTGTTGAACTGGTTGGTTAATTTATTGCGTGACCTTTTCATAAGTTTCAATGATTTTCATCTAAAAATACTTCAATGTCAATAGGAATAGCAGCTATTGAAGTTGAAATCGGTTAGCAAGCTCAAATCGGGGAAAATCACTAATTTCAATGTTTTTCAAGACTAAGAGAGTATATTTCTTCACTGGGGTTTAAGGTTTCTTCCAAACACATTTTAAATTAACATCAACAAAAAGGAATAAGTGGTCTGATATGGTTGGAGTGTTTAATACCAATGCATTTGTGACATTTTCACGAAACCTGTTATGAGAAAAAATGAAATGGAGTTGGCCTTTACTCTTACTATTGGGATGATTCCAAGTATGAAGCTTACGGTTCTGAAAAAAATAAGTATAATTTAAATTAAAGTTATCAGCAAAACAGAAACTAGTCAGTCGTTCACCTCTAATATTACTGGAGCCGATGGTGGGTTTACCAAGACAGTTCTGATATGTGAAATATAAGCCACTTACAAGGACATTGAAATCCCCCTAAAAAGTCACGCTGTGGGACGCTGTATAACAATTCCTGATTTTGGTCGTACAGCTATTCAACATCTTCATCAGGGTAACCTGCTTGGATGAAAACAATCTAATGGTAATCTATCAGAAAAAACCTGAAATGGTACGTTTAGTGTATGCATGTACTTCGCATGTAGACATATATAAAAACAATACGCTTAAATGCATCTTGTTTTGATTCGCCTCTGTACGTTAATTAATTTTGCATTTAGTAACAAGTATGACTTTATTTTTTACTTTATTGGGAGATGACATTTATACCAAATATAAAATTAAAATCGTGTTCATCTCTTTGCTATTCCGGTTTCTTTTGAGGTTGTAATAGTTGATTTAATAAGAAAAGCATATTTTAATTTAAAATACGTGATTTAGCATGGATCTTGTAAATGTCTGTTTACTATCGCCTGCATGAGATTTTTGTTTATTGGCGAAAATGATTGTAAATGTTGTAATAGTGTAATATTCCTATAATTGGATTACGGCCTTTAGTGTGAGTGCGTGCACTTTTTGATTAAGCCCATTAGAGGGAGAGAGAGAGAGAGAGAGCGAGAGAGAGAGAGTATATATGTAAGTATGTATGTATGTATGAGTGTGTGTTCTTGCAATTTCTTTTTATCAACGATATTGCGTTCAATATAATCTAGCTGTAACAGAAGGAATTTTATGTTTTATGTGTTATAGTTTGGAAGGTTAAAGTACCGTGCAACTAGTTAATTATCTCTTATCTATTTTTATGCAATCTATTATGGCAATTTCCCCATAAAATGTCGTAAATGGCGCTGGAACAAGTACAAATAAGATTAGTACTTTATATCTCCAACTGAGTGCTAATTTTATATTTGGTATAAATGTTACATGGGGTAACCAGATTTTGTTACGATCTATGTTGCACAGGAGATAACCTGGTTTATTAAGTGACTGCATATACAGCCCATAAAAAAGATATGTACAAACCCAGTTGATTATGAAGCACGGAAGGCATTTAAAAAAAATTATTTTCACCATAGCAACTATTCACTCAAAATAATCATATAAGCCATCAACAGAGTATCGAACATTAGGAAACATAATCTATTAAATTACAAAAAGAACAAAGCATACGCAAGAATAATCATGGTATTTGATTTCAGTAACAAAATAGACATCTACACAATTCTATAAAACATATATTCAAGGAACTACAACAGGTTCTCACACTCAACAGACTATATAATAAACATCTCATTTGTACAAAACGACAGCAACCCAACTTAAATTTTTTGCTAACATTTCTTCAGATAAACCGCATCCGCGCATCTCAAGAAAACAAAAAATGCACCAAGCCTTTGTGTCAAATATATCAACATATTTATCCGAATAGCACATCACCTCTCCAGGCAAAAACATCAAATACCAACTCCCCTTCTCAAATGCAATAGTTAAAATGTAGTATATTAATTATTCTGCAGCGAAAGCAAAAGTGGCAAGTACCTGGGAAAAACAAACCTGAATTTCGCCTACGTCTTAACAACCATAAAAACACAATTAGAGACAAATCCACGCAACATCCAGTAGTTATGCACTATAATCTACTTAACTACACAATAGACAACATTAGATACACACTATTAGAGACGAAAATATTAAGAAGAAAACTAATTCTCAAACTAAAGACGAAAGCCGCAGGCATCAACAAGAGTCAGGGATTACTTGATGACTATAAGTTCTATCAGACTAGCTACATGCATTTTCCTTAGAAAGGATATGCCCGGTGGCGTGGGGAAAAATTCATTTTTCCAAACCGACACATTTTCTGTAAGTTTTAACCTTCATAATGTTTCTCGTTTAAATAGGTATGTATGTGTACGTATGTTATGTGTATATATATATATATATATATATATATATATATATATATATATATATATATAACTATTTCATTTATTCACATAAATTTACTATACAACAGTAAAGATTTATGCGTAAACTTTAAGTATTTACTTCAAAAGTGCTCAATACGTAGGTAGAGCTAGTTAGTAATTTATAAAATATATATGGCGATTAAGCTACACTGAATATTCTGCGTTTCATCCAACTATAGGATTCGTCAGGCTTATGCGCATAAGCCTGACGAATCCTATAGTTGAATGAAACGCAGAATACTCAGTGTAGCTTAATCGCCATATATATTTTATAAATTACTATATATATATGTGTGTGTGTGTGTGTGCGTGTGTACGTGTGCATATATGTATGAGTGCGCGTATTTTTGTGGGTGTTAATGTACGTATATATATATATATATATATATATAAATGTATATGCATATACATGTGTATATATGCACATACACACCCACCCACAGACACACACACATACATATATATATATATATATATATATATACATATATATATAGTAAAACTGGTAATTTGTACACACCTTAAGAGAGTGCTCAATACTATTGCAGAGCAAATATGTGTTTTATATTTTTATTACCGTTTTATCTGTTTGGTTATATATGTTTCGCGAATGTTGGACAATGTTTACGATCCAACAGCCTCGTAACACCTTATATATATATATATATATATATATATATATATATATATATATATATATATATATATTATGTCTGGTCAGTATTTTCACCACTTTTTCCCCCGTACATTTGCATGTCTCACTCCAATCTCACGTTTACGGTTTTTTCTTTACTTAAATTGGTGTCTTTATATTTTTTCATTTTTCTTATCATTTTGTTTAAGCCAGGGATGGGGCATCCTACCAGATGCCAAACATACACCTGCTATTTTAGACACTCCAACCGAGAGATCTTTTTAAGATTCTAACCGTCCCTTTAAGTGCAATTGTTTGAATCTCCTTTGCACTTGGTTTACCTGGTATATTTGTAAGATAGTTTGTAAAATTCTTTTTCATAAGTCCGGTTGCTCCTATAATTACTGGAATGATAGAGATCATCTTAATGTTCCAGTTTCTTTTCATGTCATACATAAGACCCTGGTATTTGGTAATCTTTTCCCTCTCAGCTCTGTTTAACCCAGCATCATTCGGGACACTAACTTCCACCAAGGTTGCTTCCTTCTCCTTCTTGTCCCATATTACAATGTCGGGTGTTATAGCTCCGTTTTCTAGGTACGTGGCTGTAGGGATTGCATAGTCATAGTGGATGGTATATGACTTGTTTCCGACTGTTCTTTCGGGTATATGTTCCCATGACTTCTTGCTTCATTCGATATTTAACTTATTGCAGATCGTCCAGTGGAGATATTTGCATATTTCATTGTGTCGCATTGTATAGTAGCCGTCCCCTAGCAGACCCTTACAGCTAGAAATCAGGTGGCTCACACTCTCTTCTTCTGTGTGGCAGAACCTGCATTTGTTGTCTTTGCTGAGACCACTCATCTTTTTAAACGCATTGGTCATCAAGCCTTGATCTTGGGCAGCTATTATAAACTTCTGGTCATAGTGGAGCGATCCATCCTTTAGCCAGCTTATAGACCGTTCCTTATCAATATAGTCTTGGTTATATTCGTCCAGAAAATACTTGGCCCGTTGTTGATTGGCCCATTCTTCAACTTTCTTGTCATGGAAAGCTTTAGTGTATTTCTGGCGACTTTTTCTGGCTATTTCAGTCGCAGGTATCTTTTCTGTTTCTGTCTCACTTGTAAGACAGTCTTTCCCAAAATGTTTGGCCAGTTTTGTGATGGATGTTGTTCTACTGGCTCTTGATTCCTGATCTTGAGAGTTGGGTTTTTAGAGCTCATCAGGTATTGTTCGGTGCTCACAATAGTTGCACGATGTTGATGGTCAATCTCCGAGAGCCCCATACCTCCTTTCCATCTGGGCAGATACATTCTAGACAGACACCGGTTTCTGTATATTAGTTTATACATTGTCAGCTTTTTACGTGTCTTAGTGTCTAGTCTATTTATGTCTTTTTGTGGCCAGTCGACAATACCAAAACTATGTTACCACTGGCATGGCTAGTTGGTTAATGGCAGTTATTTTGTTTCTGCCTGTTAGTTCTGTTTTGCATATCTTCTTGACTCGGCGTATGTACTCACTTCCAATTTTGTTTCTCATCTTGGCATGCTGGATGGTATCATTCTCTTCTATGCCAAGGTATTTGTATCCTTCCTGCCCTTCTAGGTCCTTGATGGTGGTATATTCATCAAGCTGTATATTTTCAGTTTCGATCTTTTTCCCAGATTTGATGGAGCACTAGGCACATTTGTCCAGTCCAAATTTCATGCCAATATCTCTGGAGAAGTGATGTACGACTTGTAAGAGTTCATTTAAGTCGGCATCAGAACTGGCATACAGCTTGAGGTCATCCATGAAGAGCAGGTGGTTAATTCGTTTGCTTGGGTCTTGTCGGCGGTCCTGGCTTAGATTGTAAGCACATTTGTTTTTGTTTAAAAGTTTGCTTAACGGATCTATTGCCAAGCAGAAGAGTAAAAGGGATAAACTATCTCCTTGGAAGATTCCTCGTCTGATGTTTACGTCCGTGACCCTTATGTTTCCTTTTGTGTGGCTTAATGTCATGTTTGTTTGCCACATTTTCATTTGTGTAGCTATGGCCTGTTTGATTATCGGGTGTATCTTATATAGCTTTAGACAGCGTAGAAGCCACGTGTGTGGTACACTGTCATAAGCCTTCTGATAATCAATCCAAGCCATACTTAAATTTCGCTGTCTCTTCCTACAGTCTTCCAAGATAGTTTTATTTGTTAAGAGCTGGTATTTGGTACCTAGACAGTCCCTCCTACAGCCTGCTTGTTCTTTTTCAAGATATGTGGCGCAGGAGAGGTGTTGGTATATACGGTCCGCAACAAGGCCAGTGAAGAGTTTGTAGATGGTAGTGAGACAGCAAATGGGCCTGTATTTATTAGAGCGTTGCGTTTCTTTTGTCTTTGCTATGAGGGTTGTATCTCCTCTTAATAGCCATTCTGGTGTGGTTTCTTCTCCGCTCAATATTCTGTTGAAACAACTGCTATAATGCCCATGTAATGATGTCAGTTGTTTCCGCCAGAAATTGGGGAGATTGTCTATGCCAGGCTTTTTGTAATTTGAGACGTCATTTAACTTCGTTTTTATAGTGCCAGCTGTTATCTTTGGCTCCGGCATCTCTGGCTTATTTTCTAGGCTCCTCTCAATGGTATGGATCCATTGAGCCTCTTTGTTATGGGTGATCTCGTTCTCAAAGAGAGGCCTCCAATAATCCTCCAGCTCTTGCATTTTGGGCGGGTTATTCACCGTTATAGTGTCCCTTATTAGGTTGCGGTAAAATAACCGAGCATTCTGCTTAAATGTTTTGTTTTCATGCTTTGCCCTATTCTTGCTTTCTCTTTTCTTAATGCGTTTGGAAAGTGCTGGGATTTTTCCTTTTAATTCTCTAGCTACGTTTTGTAGCTGTCCTGCTTTTGTACCATATTTCCTGCTGAGTTTGCCGATGATGTTCTTCAGTCGTCCCTGTACAGCAGGGGCGGCTAGGAATTGTTTAATCTGGGGCAATTCCCTTCGGCACAGGTTTAGCTGGTTTTGGATCTTTTGTTTCCAGCGTGGTATTTTGTCTTTTGCCTCTGGTTCCCGTTGTTTTTGGAATGTTGGCATTACTTTCCTTACAATGTAGAGTCCTGAGTCATGACACCTGATTTAACTAAGTCAGGGTTTTTCTATATGGCACTAGTCTCTTGAGAGCAACATTAACCCTTTTTATTGCTACCTTTGTTGTTCTCGTGGTTATTATTTTAGGTAGCATTTGTCTTTCTTGAAGTCCCATCCGTTGGACCACCTCAATGGTCTTACATAGTTCTTTTTCCAAGACTAACTGGTCATCATCCACCTCGGGCATTTCCTGAGGGAGTGTTGCTGGTGTTTGTGGTATTTCACCTGTTAGCATTGGTGCCGAAGAATCAAGGTCCAGTGTGGGACTATTTGTGGTTCTTTCATTTTCATTCGTAGATATGGGTAGGTTATTGGGTGGTATTTCTATGGGGTTTTGAAGTGGGTTCTGGTTTGTTTTAATGAGGGATGCGACTTCTGTTTTTAGATGTCTTATTTCTTCCTCATTCATCACCTTTAGGCTATTGTATCTTTGTGACCTAATTTTTGGAGATGGGACATTCCGTTTGCCTGGACAGAAATGGAAGAATATTTCCCTCCAAGTCTCTGTCCTTTGTTTTTGTTTGGAATATTTTGCCTGAGCATATTCCATTGCCAACATCAGTATCCACTTTTCTTCCCAGGTCCATCTTGACTCCATTCTTCGAATGTTCTCCTCTTCCATAATAAGAATGTAGTCTTTTTCTGCCTCCTTTAGAGCTGCAGTCTTAATTTCATTTTGCTCTTTCTCTGATACATAGTTTCCTATCTGCGAAATAAGTGATCGCAGGCGGGCAATAGGTGTAGATTTTTTCTCTTCAGGTAGGTTAGTATCTTTTATTTTCTCGGTAAGAATGTCAGTGGATGTTTTGCTCCACTTTTCGAACTTCGAGTAGTGGTAGCAAAACAGTAGCACCTTCTTTTCTGCAACAGACCACGGCTGAGCTTTTAAGCGTCTTGTATTTTTCTTTCTTCTTGTTGCTGAATTTGATGTTTGGGGGCCAGGACCTCTGTTATCAAGGCCTGATGGCTGACCCTGGTTATCCTCTGTCATGGTTAGAGAGCCACTTCCAGAGTTCGGAAGGTTTACACCATTGTTTGCATCTTCCCGCCTGGCGTATGAACGGGTTGAAGGGCCCTTTTTATCCTGGGTGCCGACCTGCCAGTATGTGTTTTTATTTTGTTTCATATATTGTTTTGATTTCCCCATTGTCCACGGATTTTTATTTCTTATTCAAAGCTGCCCTTTATTGCTAAAGGGGGTGCCCCCGTCTGCAAACTGGGGGACGTGCTGGATGGCTTGAGGAGATAGCACACCATTTCTTTGAATATTTAGTCAGGGTTTACTTCCAATGAAGTGTCCTCATATCAGAATTTCCGACAAACCCCTGTACAGAGAGACCTTAGGCACTCGAGGATAGTGTCTATTAGGCATTCAGTTTCTTTATCTTTATGAGTGTGCGTATGAATCTATATATGTTTTATTGAGGGGTATAAGTATATTTATATGTATATATGTGTATATTCATGCATATATATCTATGTATACATACATATATATGTGTGTGTGTGTTTCTAAAACACCTAAATTTTCTCTAAGTGTCATTTTTCTTCATATTCCGGTATATATATATATATATATATATATATATATATATATATATATATCCCGTACATGGTATAACTATTCTCTCATCAACCACCCCCTCTAGCTACCCCCCTACATATGCTTATGTATCCTTGGGTTGTGTATATATGCATACGTTTGAATACGTGTATGTATATGCGTAAACGTTTATGTATGTGTATATATGTGTATATATATACATGTGTGTTTGAATGTATATATATATATTTATATATGTATGCATATGTTTGTACATGTATATATATATATATATATATATATATATATATATATATAAAATGTTCATATAAATGTATAAAATAATAAAAATGGGGGTTTGTACATGTTTTAAAATCCAATTCGAGTTGGAAGCGATGTTCTGGTTCCTTTTTTCGAAGGAAAAAAAAAGTCTAATTTCAAATGATTTTATAGCGTCTCTCGTCAAAACGTCTTATATTCTTCGGGGTTTCTTCTCTTTTCGAATAAATATTTTCGCTGGAATTCAAAATATAAAACTGTAAAATTCGCGTTTGTTTGTCTTTATTTACTATTCAATTTAACACTTTCCGTTTATATGTATGTATGTGTTGTGAGCATGTGTGGTTTTGCGTACTTATACGTATAAATATTGAAGACTTACATGACTATGCTTTTTTGACTCTTTCTCTTCATTTCTTCTCTTTCCAGGCATCTCTTTGACTACACTAAGGAAGACCAGAGGATCGGCCGAAAATATGTTCTCGTAATGAAAAATATTAATTTATTTTTCATAAATGTATTTTGCATTCCGCCACGTCACCTATAGAAAACGAACACAGAAAAGTTATAAACTTTTATACTTTTCATAAACATATGTTATACATTTTCATATATATATATATATATATATATATATATATATATATATATATATATATATAGAGAGAGAGAGAGAGAGAGAGAGAGAGAGAAAGAGATTGATAGATAGATAGATAGATAGATTGATAGATAGATACCTATATATATATATATATATATATATATATATATATATATATATATATATATAGCGCACATATTTGTTATTGATTTTGTTTTTATTGTTACTCGTACAATGAACAAAGCAATACACTTGCCAATTTATTCAGGGCCCTGAAGATAGATTTACTTAATAGATTTAAATGAACATTGATTCAATTTTACAAGTTAAATTGGAATATTCCCAATGTGAGAGGCCTTATAATCTGGTTCTTTTACTACTTCCAGAACATAATACAATTGCAGGACATCGAACATGAATTGTTGATTGATTTTATATTTAGTATCCCATTCACCGATGTATAGCAATGTCTATTAAACATTACCTTGCTTATATAAACATGTCGCCTTGATAATTTATATGATTCTCCTCTTAACGCATATCCTCATAGGCAACTAAGATTAAAATAGATCATTTAACCTGTACATTTTTTCTTGACTCTCCCTAATGTTATACGGTTTCATACCTGTAAATTTAGAAATGATTTTCTTTTCGATTTTACGCTAAATACTATATCATAAAATCATTAATTTTGTATATCGATAAATAGTATCAGAAATTGTTTGGAATCGATTCACTCTTGGGAAATTAACATAATGTACAAATTCGACAGTAAATTCATTTTACATATATTAAATATAAGGAGAAAATGTTCATTATACATCGGTTTCAAACAATAATAAAACATATTTCGGAATTGGAATTTCAAAATTTAGTAAATATGTTGTGTCTTTTGTTGGATTTCATGCAACCTATCCCATGATAGTGTAGTTCGAATGTCTTCGCTGTTAATGTGTTTCTGGCGCTTCTGGCGTCATTCTCGCAATCTATATAAAACATATATTTATACTGGTATTAAATTGTAATTTATTACAACTGTTTTTAATTATGCGAAATATCTAATTTCTAACAGTCTGGAGAGAAATCTGAAGCAGTTTTTTGTAATCTAATTTGAAATGCAAAATTCCTTTGCTCAGAAACAGAACATATTCTAGAACTTAACATGTCATAAGATTAATGATTCATTTCTCTCTTATTCATACTTTTGTATTGATCAATGCAGTAATGTTGACTTTAATATGGGATTTAAAATATGTCATCCGCGTAAGTGTTGAATATAGCCACACTGATAATTTATGATGAAGATGAAATATATATACATATGGTGACTATGAAAACTATTTAATAAAATGTTATTTATTGAAAGATGCTAATTACATGTAAACATAGAGTTATTATTATTATTTTGACAAACAACGCCGCAGCTCACACAAAACTATAAATACCACAGATATAATTCTTTACACAAGTTTTTCACTCCATTGGGCTAATCAATAGCTCATATGCAGACTCATAATTCGAGAACTAAGTCATATCAACAGAGATGAATACTCTGTTAAGTGTCTAAGCATACGTTGTGCCTTAAATAAGATTTCAGATTTTTTTGGTATGGGTAAATTTATTGATAGTACACATGTGAAACGCTAATCCTATTCAAAGTTATCGCCCCCGGCTGTAATGACCTTGTTGTACCGTTCTAACAACTTTTGGAGGGTCTTATGAAAGTCCTTTTGCGTGAGCTCATCACTGACCCTCCTTACAGTCTATTTTATCTCAATTGTCTCATAACGACACTCTCTACGGTTTTTCTTAGGCTTAGGAATAACCAAAGGCACACTTTACAAGGGCTGAACTCTTAGGAGGTTGAGAAACTGTCTTGTTGTCAATCTTAGTCATATAGTCTGTGACATGATGATCATCTCCGAGCACTTTGGGACAAACTTCGCGACAATCTTCCGCCTCTTCAGTTTCTCGCAAATAATTTCCCTACTGACACTAAACAGTGCATTTATAATCTCTATAGACACATGGCGTTTCTTATCTTTAAAATTATTTATTTGGCCAATAAACTTTTGTGCTCGGAATTTCTTATAGTTCCCATAAATTTTATCATCCAGCGCAGATTCCCTACCGCCCTAAAATCTCTTAGGTCACTCAATAAGTGATGATCGATTCATACAAAATGGTCCAAAAGCAGTTTGAAGCATTCCATTTTTTGTGGCATTTTTTGAAATTTTACGACAGGATTGTATATCATATTGTCTTTCTAAAATATCCTCATGTCCAGATTTCGCGTTTGAAATTAGCCAGCTGTGACTATGAGACTTAGGGTGTATTCATATTCCTGCTGTAGCTGCTTATTTGAACCTGAAATCATAAAAATTAATTAGTCATTTCATAAGATGTTTATGAATAACATACTAAATTTTAAAGAATCTACGACAATTTTTAATGCTTTTACCAAAGATTATCGGCACTTATTGAAGGCATATTGTACATGGTTTTTAGGAGGTAAGTGTCGGCATTGTTTTATTGTTTAAATTATTATCTATCGTCTTAAATTAATCTGTCACATTCTGAAATACTATATATATATATATATATAGTTTTCTCTCTCTCTGTATATATATATATATATATATAGTTTTCTCTCTCTCTCTATATATATATATATATACAGAGAGAGAGAGAGAGAGAGAGAGAGAGAGAGAGAGAGAGACATAAACACAAAGGTGTTTTGCCACATTTGCTCTCTTCATGCGTTATCAGTTTTGATAACGGAAGATAATAAAAATTTAAAAATCTTGCTCAAATGTAACCGCGTTTATTCTTTTATTAGTAAAACCACTATATCTGGTAGAGTGCGATAGTTGCAGTCTCGCTTTCGAGTTGACGTATGGTTATGTTCAATTCTTCAAAAAATCCAGCCACCAAGGCCATACCTAATGTTAAAGGCGCCATTACTTTGATATGCCGACAAAGCTGTTCAAACATATTTAATAGGCCAGATTGAACCTCATCTTGTGTGCTGACGTTTCAAAACTCACACGACCTTAAGTGTAATGTCTTGTAGAGGAGGTAAATTAATTGATGCATTCACGAGTTCTATATTTGTTATACTGCTGGCTTCGTTCATTATATTGATTATGTACCTTCGATTTGTTTCATGTGTTCTTTTTCATGTTGCATCGCAGAAAATTACGGGCGGGAATTTTAGTTTCACGTATTTAATATACACCTTCTAATTCTATGACTATTGCCAATACTAATCTAATATAATTATTTAACCTTATGTTAAGGATAACTGGAGGAAATCTTAGACTGTTTTTACATGTTTGTACAAATAGACAGGATGTATAGAATATATATATATATATATATACATTGTTGCAATATTTTTGGCATAGAATGGGAGTATGATCCCACACAGCCGGACTATTCTATTTATAAACGATGCTGCTCGGAACTGACGAATCGAATTAATTTGCGTTCTGCTACCAACTAATCAAAAACCAGAATTGCTCCATAAATATTAAACCTTTTCTGTAGCAATTTCACATGTTTTTTTTCCGCCTCGACACGGTAAGAATATTTTCCTCTGTGGAACTGTTTACTGCAAACCAGTCACCTCTCAAAAGTTGTTTAGAACAACGAACCTCTCAGGACTTGTGTGTAACAACGAACCATCAGAAACTGTTATGTCTACTGAAAACAAGTCACCTGTCAGGACTTGTGTGTTACAACGAACCATCTGAAACTGTTCTGAAACTACACATGGGTTACACTTCTAGAGGTTATGCGCCCAGCGTGCGTCTTTATTTCGATGGATCCGAATCAAAATTCGAATTGTGGCAAGTTAAATTTCTGGGATATCTACGAATCCAAAAGCTACACAACGTACTTCAAACACAACCTGAAAAAAGAAACGACCCCGACTTCATTGAAAAGAACGCAAGTGTCTTTGCGGAATTAATACGGTGTTTAGATGACCGAATTCTATCACTGGTAATGAGAGAAGCCCTGGACGATGGCTGCAAAGCATTACACATATTGAGAGAGCAGTATTTATCGAAAGGACAACCCAAAATTATTTCTTTATACATTGAACTGACCTCTCTGAAACGAATGGAAGCCGAAACTATTACTGATTATATTATGAGAGCCGAAACGACTGCAATTTTTTTTTAAATGTCTGGTGAAGTTATAAGTTACAGTCTGTTAATTCCCATGGTCCTTAAGGGATTAACGAGTGATTTCAAGCCATTTACCACCGTCATAACCCAGAAAGAAAAAAAAAAACATGACTTTTAGCCAATTCAAGGTAGCACTCAGAAGTTAAGAAGAAACTGAAAAAATGATCACAGAACAAACGAATCCACAAATATTATGAAATCAAAAATACACACATAAAAATACCAAAATTAAATTATACCCATGCCAGGAATAAAAACCGCAACTTTGCCAAAAACAATTTTTCTCCTAACAAAAGTACAACAATTATTTGCTATATTGTGGACGACCTAATCACAAGAGTTTCGAATGTAGATACAAGACCGAAAATGGCAACTCAATTAAAAATGTAGAGAGCTCTGTTAGCGAACATGCATTTTTATTTTCGTGTACGTTTAATGCTTCAACAAACAATAATAATTTTCTTGTCGATTGTGGGGCCACGGAACATGTGATTAATAAGGAATCTGATTTTATCAATTTTGATCCCAACTTTAAGCCACAAAATCATTTTGTAGAACTAGCTGACGGGAGTCGAGTAAATGATATCGTTTTGATAAGAGGCAATGCGAAAATCTCGCTAAAGAACAATAAAGGTGAACTATGTTTCTATATTCTATAAAACGCTCCTCTAATCCCAAAATTTAAACAAAATATATTTCCTGTATAAGCTGCCACTAAACAAGTTGCAAATATAAACTTTAGCCTCAATAAATCAAAACTGGTATACCCGAATGGAACTGCATTCGACATTAAAGAAAATGGAAGACTATATTATTTAAATAGCGTAGTCCCATCAAAACCGCCTGTCATGATCTACAGACATGGCTTAAAATTCTTGGACACTGCAATATTCCTGATATTAAAAAGTTGCCGACTGTAGTTGATGGAATGGAAATACAAACATCAAAAAACTTCAACTGCGATGTCTGTACGCAAGGGAAAATGACAAACTATCAAAGCAAGATACCAGAGAAAAAGGCCAAAAAAATCCTATCAATGGTGCATTGTGACTTGAACGGTCCCGTGGAACCGATGTCCAGAAAACATTATAGATATGTGTTGAATTTCGTAGATGACCATTCAGGTTTAATAATGGTTTACTTTTTAAAGGACAAATCTGATACCCTGCTAGCAACTAAGAAATATCTATCCGACATGGCTCCCTACGGTGAAGTCAAGTGTATTCACTCTGACAACGGTACGGAATTCACCAATAAAGACTTTGAACTTTTACTAATTAACCATCATATCAGGCATGAAACATCAGCTCCTAGATCGCCACACCAAACTAGGACTGCTGAACGTGCGTGGCGGACACTTTTTGAAATGGCAAAATGCCAAATCATTGAATCAAAACTCCCTAAAAACCTATGGACGTACGCACTTATGGCGGCAGCCTATATACGCAACAGGTGTTTTAACAAAACACTATCTAAAACTCCATATGAATCTTTCTGTGGTAAAAAAAAAATTTAAGCAGAATGCATATATTTGGTTCAACTTGCTTCGCATATATAGATAAAAAGAGTAAATTGAATATTAAAGCCGACAGAGGTATATTTCTTGGATACGATAAAACAGTCGAGCCAATTTAGTATTTTTTTCCAGAAAAAAATAAAAAAAGAAGAATCCGATGTGTAAAATTCACAGACACGTTTAATTTTTACGTCATATGAGGAAGATGAAATTATATTCCCTCAAATAATTAAAACAAACGAAGACAATAAAAATGACGGAGATAAAAGTGTCCATGATGATGATGATGATGATGATGATGATGTCGAAAGATATCCCAAAAGAAATAGAAGGCGACCCGATTTTTTTTGTGGTCGACAATATAAAAGATTATCAAATCGACTATTGCTATTCAATGGAAAATGCGCTAAAAAGCTTTAACGAAGCAATTAATTCAGAACATTGTGATGAATGGAAAATTGCCATGAACAATGAAATAGATGCCTTAACCGAAAATGATACCTATACGGTATTGCCTCTCCAAAAAGAAAAACATGTTATTTCTACAAGATGGGTCTTTACAAAAAAGACTACAACATCAGGCGTAGAACAGTACAAAGCTAGATTTGTTGCTAAATGTTACCTTCAGATTTACGGTATAGAATATTTTTCTACGCTTTCACCGACCACAAACCTAACGACAATCAGAATTTTACTGCAAATCGCATCACAATATGATCTAAACATCCATCAAATGGACGTAAAAAAATGCTTATTTGAATGCCCCAATAGACTGTGAAACTTATATTACCTCTCCAGAGGGATTTATAATGAAATTAAAATTAGCGTGTGGCGACTTAACAAGTCATTATATTATCTAAAGCAAAGTGCTCAGTGTTGGAATACAGTATTTCATGATTATATTATTAAACAACAATTAAGCCAATGCGCTGTAGACACCTGTTTATATACCCAACACAAAGACGATAAACTACTGATTTTGGGTTTTGTGGGTCGATGATATTTTAATCGCATAAAATTGTGACATAATGTTAACCGATGTTAAGAACAAATTAACTAAAAGATTCAAAATGAGCGATCTTGGCAAAATATCCTGGTTTCTGGGGATAGAATTTACTCAAAGCAAAGGACTTGTTACGATGACTCAATCGAGATACATCGACAAAATACTATTAAAATTTGGAATAACAGAGTGCAAGAAACGCTCTACATCGGTCGAAAATGATATTAATAAAAATATACAAACAGAATATGAAATAATGACAAAAAATGCCGCGAAATTATAGGTAGTCTTATATATTTAATGACTGCAACTAGGCCCGACATATGCTATACAGTAACAAAAAATGCCACAAACATTAACACGACCGACAATGAAGGATTTAAACAGAGCTAAACAAGTCCTGCGTTATTTAAAAGGAACTAAAGAACAGAAGTTAGTATTTAGAAAACCAAGAAATCCCCTAAAATTAGAAGGTTTTTCGGATTCAGACTGGGGAAACGACGAAGATCGCAAGAGTATACTAGATATTGTTTCAGACTCTCAGAAAATTGACCTATTATTCCATGGAAATCTAAAAAGCAACAGATTGTATCTCTCTCTACGTGTGAAGCAGAATTTATCGCGATCACACACGCGACCCAGGAAGCACTCTATCTTAAAAATATCCTAAAGACTATTTTAGAGCCAGAATTAATTAAAAGCCCGTAGTAATTAATTGTGATAATCAAGCCAGTATAGTCTTAGCACAGAGCACGATAATCAACCAAAGATCTAAGCATATAGATATAAAAAACAATTTCATAAAACACGAGGTGAAAAAGGAATCCATTATTTTGAATTACATATCATCAGAACAAAATATCGCTGATGTATTCACGAAATCCGCAACAAGAATAAAGTTACAGCGTTTTTTCTCAAAACTTGTTGGGGGATTCGATGGAATAATTTTTTTTCACGGCCCTGTATGTATATAGATTTCTATATATCAAAAAATAGTCCTGGACAAGACGTCAAACTGTATCCATTTTATTTGTATTAACACTTTAACCTACTAATGCGTAACTAATACTTTTGCTGAAATAAAAAAAAATTAAAAAATGTCCCCTTTAAAAAAACAAAAAAAAACTTTTTAATTTTCCTTTTCGACAAAATACTTTTTGCATGCTTATTTTAAGGCGCGCAGAAATTACAATTGACTTTTTTGTGCACATTAGTTTTCTTTCAAAAATGTCCTATCTTTTTACATTGTTTTCATTAAAAAAAATCTCTTTAAACGGGTACATATTGCATGTATTTTTATGTATATTTATTTATATGTACGTGTTTTTCTTTTCGTTTCGTTTTTTTACAAAACTGCATAATCAAATTTACGAAATGGCTTCTTATTCACATACCCACCCCTTTTTAAGGTAAAAATACATTCCATTTCTTTTATATCTCTTCTCTGTACACATTTGACCACAATTAAAAATGACGTCTTTTTACATGTTAAAATTCTAAGATCCAAATGATTTCTAATTTTTGTTATGTTTAATTGAATATAAAAATATATATTTATTTTTTAGCAGTACGAACACAAAGGACTTCCCCATTATAAAAAAAATAGGGAGGATGTTGCAATATTTTGGGCATAGAATTGGGTAGGATCCCACACAGTCGGGCGATTCTATTTATAAACGATGCTGCTAGGAACTGAGGAATCGAATTAATTCACTTTCTGCTACCAACCAAACAGACACCAGAATTGCTCCATAAATATTACACCTTTTCTGTAGCAATTTCACATGTTTTTTCCGTCTCGACACAGTAAGAATATTTTTCTCTGTGGAACTGTCTACTGCAAAACTCAAAAGTTGTTTAGAACGACGAACCATCGGAAACTGTTTTGTGTACTGCAAACCAGTCACCTCTCAAAAGTTGTTTAGAACCACGAACCATCGGAAAATGTTCTGTGTACTGCAAACCAGTCACTTCTCAAAAGTTGTTTAGAACAACGAACCATCGGAAACTGTTATGTGTACTGCAAACAAGTCACCTCTCAAAAGTTGTTCAGAACAACGAACCATCGGAAACTTTTCTGTGTACTGCAAACCAGTCACCTCTCAAAAGTTGTTCAGAACAACGAACCATCGGAAACTGTTTTGTGTACTGCAAACCAATCACCTCTCAAACGTTGTTTAGAACCACGAACCACCGGAAACTGTTCTGTGTACTGCAAACCAGTCACCTCTCAAAAGTTGTTCAGAACAACGAACCATCGGAAACTGTTCTGTGTACTGCAAACCAGTCACCTCTCAAAAGTTATTCAGAACAATGAACTATCGAAAAGTGTTCTGAAACTAAACATGGCTTACACTTCTAGATACACACACACATACACACACACACACACACACACACATATATATATATATATATATATATATATATATATATACATATTTGTGTAGGAATATAAAAAACAAAGTTTGTAAGTTCCAAAGGTGTCATGGACGTTTTAGACCCCGCTTCAAATAATCATCGCGTGAGGAACCAAAATAATGAGAGTGATAAGAACGGATATTGATAGCAGCTGGCACCAGTATTTGAAGAGAGTGATGCGCCTAAATGTAGGGGAAGGATTCGGGACATGTATGAAATTTCCAATCATTTTTTCTCACAGAAACGGTGATGAAGGTTTAATTACTACTATCATTTATATCATTATTTGTTTCATATCTATGAACCAGCATTAGAAAATCTATACGTGAATTAACTAATGCTTTGGTGTTGAACTATGTTCACGGCGCTGCAAAATGAGGAACTTTAATTGTTTTAAAGAAATCAGATAGAACAAGATAAGCCTGTCGAAAATCAAACGTGCCATTTTCCTTATGAGTAGATGACTCTTCCATCTAATTAATTTTGTTATGTCTAGTTTCGTTCGACAAGTATAATATCTTGGCTTACTTTACAGTTCTGGCATATGTGTTAACACCGCAACGTTAGTTGATACGCGTAGACTGTTTATTTTTTTAATAATCATAATGCCCCCCCAAACGGCATTAATCAACGTGATTCAAGGAATAAAAAAAAATCTAATATCAACCAACTATAAGTATTAAATAGATCACTTCTACTATTCATATAACTTTATTCTTAGATTATCTACTTTTTATTGAGCATTTAAAGATGATGCTTCTCCGTAAATATGAACTTAAATAATTACGTAAATTGTCTATATATATATATATATATAAATACATATATATATATATATATAACCAAAGTTAAGGAGTGATGAGTCTGGCTAGTACCAGACAACTGGCCATTTGAAAATGTTAGGCACCCTACGTACTGGCCGGCAAATGAATATTTCCAGGTAAATATCTTGGAGGCGGGGGTGTAATGAATTGGAAAAATAGATCCTTCTTCTTAGTTACAACATGAAATTACTTTACAGAAAACTCTTATGTAAAACCTAATGTCTACACAGCGTCCTGTCCTGTGGCAGCAATGGTATAAGTGAGATTAACCGTTGCATCAAAAAGTGTAAACAAATATATATATATATATATATATATATAAATCCCCGAAACAGTGTTTCATGGTAAACAACTGATGATCCCTTGAAAAATAAAAAAATAAAATTGGTATTATAGTAAATTCGAAAGAGTTGATGCAGTGATTGCAGGTGCTTAAATGACTTACCGACTATATATATATATATATATATATATTTTTTTTTTTTTTAACGAATGATAAAAAGTAAATTTTTGTATGGTTTCAAATGTTAAAAACTTCAAAGACTATATATATATATATATATATATATATATTCTTTCTAATATTGACAGAGCGACATGATGGATTTTTACGAACAAATTACTCAACAAACAAAAGTTCACGCAAAGATAGAAATGTATTTTATATTTATGATATATTTGCAAATATCATATTCATCAGTGCATTACTCATATGACATGGCGACTTTATTAAAAAGTAGAAGGCAAAGGCATCAATCATCCTATTGGCCTTTTGTTTTGAGCGTTTCTCTAATATCATTTTCAATCGTACTTATTTTGAAAAAAACGACGCAGTGAAACTTTATAATATTTTAACAAGAACATTAAACGAAGGAAAAATATCAATATTTGTATATCACAATCATATCGATTTATATCTAAGTGTTCAAATATTTAATTAAACTTTTTTCTATACAGATATTTTTGATTAAATCTATTTTAATGCGTAATTGCAGGGTAAATGAAAACATAATTTTGTTTCAAATGAATTATACGACGTTTTCCATTAAATTGCAATATATTTTTCGTCTCTAAGTTAAGGAGGCCGGGACAATATTTAGTTTTGCCCCAATCAAATGTGCATAATCTGGTTGCTCCATATGTACTACGTTAAAAGCGACATTGTGTCAAACTTCCCTCGTAAAGCGTCAAGAAAATGAAGATGTTTGATAATTATTTTCTCTATTGCTATTCTACTCCGATCACAACTCATCTCAGCCGGCCTTTCATATTACGTTCAACATCGCGTTTAGAAGTATTATTCACACAAAAATGATAAATAGAAAGACGTTTTTCTAATCCTGCCTCTCGCATTTACAAAAGCAAGTTCACAAGTTATAGAACAGTATACATTTTTTACAGAACAATTCGTAAATAAAATACGGTTCCGGTGGAGTTTAAACCTTTCAAAAGTGTTACTCAGTATAGACATAAAAAAATGAAATTATGACGGATGTCTTCCGTTTTATTTTGTATACTGAGTTTCTGTTGCTAATTTTATATTCATAACTTGTTATTCGAGAATGCACTTTTTAACATAATAAAAAAGAAAATATTGCGAACACGGCCTTGTCCTCCACTCATCTCTTTCTCGGTCTTTCTCAGTTAATCCGTCGATCTATCTGTTAGTTTTTCTATCTCGCAAGAACACACACACACACTATATATATATATATATATATGTATATATATATATATATATATATATATATACTTTTTTACCATATTTACATTTATATATATTTCACTCACATTCTCATCATTCTCTCGTATCACTGTTCGAATTTGACTAACACCTCATTTTTATCATACTCCTCTTTCCTTCACTTCCGGTGCCCCTTTTATTTCTATTCCCCTTCATTCACTCTCTTTCGCTCTCTCTTAATTTCTCTCTCTCTCTCTCTCTCTCTCTCTGAAATCTTACTCTCCCAAGCCAATTCCAATGTGTATTACCTTCTTTCCGTATCACGCATCCGCATAAGTAAGTTTCTTTTTTCTTCGCATTTTTCTCTCCTCTTTCTAGAACGATCTCATATCATCATACTAGAACTTGTTTTATATGATGGGCTTTCATCTAGTGAGCTGCCTCCCCTTATTCTTTCTTTTTCCCTTTCTTCTTCTCCACCTCTCACCCATCTCTTTCTTTCTCTCTCTCTCTCTCTCTCTCTCTCTCTCTCTCTCTCTCTCTGTGAATCATTATTTAATTCCTTTCCCCTCTTCCTATATGCCATAGTCTTCTTTATTTTGTATTTTTCAATCTTTTTTTTATGTTTGGGCCGACTCTTTATTTCTCCGTTTAAACTATCTTTCACATAAGTTTTAGTTGGCGCCATCACTCTCCTGTTCGCATTCTCTCTTACTTTTCTTAAACAATCTTTCTTCGCACAGGGTCTATTCTCTTATTCCCACGCATTTTCTCTCCCGCATTCATTGTCTTTGTTCTCTCAAATTGTCTCTCTTTATCCCCTCTTTCTCTTTTTATATTTTACCATAATTTTAACTTGTTCCCTACAATTTTATCTCCACCTGTCAACACAATATTCTTTCGCATTATGTGTATATTTCTCTATATTGCTATATTGCTATCGCTCGCTTTGTCTAACTATATCTATTTTCCTGTATTTTGACGAAGACTAAATCTTACACAAAGCCGAGCTTAATGTAAACCGGTGGATCTGGAGTTCAGTCACATCAACATCCTGTTTATTACCTTATCACGGGGAGGTGACGATCGTTCAATGGCTAAGCTCCAGGGTGTTCCAACATAGAATCTAGTTCGTTTCACGAAATCACTTTCATTTAGGTTGTCAGCAACCTTTACGCGGTCCCTGTGTAAAGATGTTTTTTTAGGAATAATTTGGACTAGAAAAATATCGAGGAAACCAATGCGAACAATAGGATAATCAGATTCATTCGATATGATGATGAATTATCAATCACTCTTGTTACCGTTCACACTCATTTATGTGCCTCTGGATTCCCTTTATTTGTATCTTTATCCTTCTCCTCAATGTTCTTACTCGTTCGCATTACCTTCTTTAATTTATGTTTTTATTTTCTTGACTCTGAAGTTAAACAAACATTAATTCAAGATTGCTTCAATCTAGAAGGATTTCTATTTCACATGGTGAGAAATGAATAGACTAAGTCCAACGATACTACACATTGTTATTATTAAACAACACACAATTTCTCAATCTTTCGGATTCGCTGTCTCTTTTACTTACCTTTGAATTCCTGTTGTTCATGCCCATTTTATCTTTTCTCTTAGGCAGCATATTAACATCGACGTTTCTAATTCATCTCCCCCTATGGTTTGAGTCCAAGTTGTCCACTCATTTTGCCGTCAGGTTTTTTATAAAGCAGATAAGACGCCGGTGACGACTCAGATAAAGCAACTAATTAAGAATTATCTTCTTTCAGAAATCGTAAACCTCCTCGATTTTCTCAATATCATGATTGACGTTCTAAATAATTACTTTACAATTAAGAAAGCAATTATTAACGTGGAGAAAACGTGATACATTTTCGAGTATTGTTAACTTTCACCAATTATTTTTAACAGTACGAGTTTCTTTTATTAAATAGTTCATAAAACATATCACCGAAAAAGTTTTTTTAAAAGATCTTAAATATTTATTTTTAGCATATTAAATTAAATATAAATAAATGGTGAAACAAAACGGTTTTTCTTTTAGTATTTCATAAAAAACACATTCTCGCATTTACTATCATAATAAAAAAACTACTTTTTATTGATTATAGTAAGGATTTTCGAGTAATCATTACTGAATAGAACGTATATATGTGGCATCGGGCGTTTTCTGTAGAAACCGGAAATCAAAACGAGGAAACAATGTTGACCATAATACGCTCAGAATCTCTATTGATATCGTATCCCTATATACATATTTCACTCGCTGTTTTTTTACTCTTTTTTTCTGTCTGTGTTTATTTCTCTGATTTTTACTATTCTGTTTTCTTCAGGTGACCGCAGGAACAAACAGTTTTAGACAAAAGACAAATTGAAAATGTTTTTCAAATCTTTGTTGACATCTCTTTCGACTAATTTTCTCTTTTTGCAAAACACACGTGTGCAGAGTTAATAATTAAAAATAATTTTTGCACAATCAACATATACTTTTGAGGACGAAAGAAGTAATCACGGAAATAAAAAAAGAGAGCGATAAATATTTGGTTGCCTGGATGGCGTGGGGAATGAGGAAGCGTAGAAAGATACAACTCAAAGCTTACAATTTTAGAAAAAGGAGGAATATTGCTGGAAACGTATAGGACGTGAGTGATGTACAGTAAGTAACAAAAATTAATATGAGAATTGATGATAATATAGACGATGATAATATGAAAGATGATAATATGAAAAAGGGCTAAGGACATAAAGAGGGAACGAAGTAAAAATAATAAGAAAGAAGTATAGTTATAAGTAAATAGAGAGAGGGGGAGTGATACACAAGATAGAAAAGTCGACAGAGAATTTCATAGAAATATGAAGGAGGAAGGAAGGATAAACACCTATTAAATTACGAGACAAAGATATAAACATAGAGGAAGAAAGAGAAAGAAGTAAAACGATTGAAATGATATCAATTAAAAGACATAGGAACTGGTGCAATATGGAATGAGCCAAAAGGTTGAGGCAAGGTTGAAGCAAGTTGAAGCCTTAATTGTTGAGAGAAAGATATATACAGACAGAGAGATAGAAAAATGCATGAAAAGAAATGCAGAATGTAAGTGCGCAAAGGAAAAGCCATAAACAGATAGACACATATACAGGGTGACCCTCCCCAAAAAAAGCTAAATGGAGGACATCTAGAACATATGCTGTAGAACGGAGAAAAAAAGCCAAAGACCCTAGTCTTTTGATGTGATGTTTTGAATATAATAAACTAGTTATGGCCAAAGTTGCATTTCATTCGAACAAAACACTAAGAAACGGGGCCAAATTAGAGTTGGGGCCCGTTTTTCCTGGGTCACCCTGTAGAGAAAAAAATACATATGACGAAAAAAGCGACTGGAGCAGCTGGCATAAAAATAAAAAAAAGAATAGGAAATAGGAAACCGGTTGCAAGGACCATAAAAAACTAGAGACACTAATAAACGCAAACAGGATTTAAGGCTAGGATATCGAAATAGAGTTTCGTATAGAAACATGCGCAGTACAAGTTATAAGAAAGGGAAAACCGGAGAAAACAGAAAACAAGGGACTACGCAACCAAAACGGAGATGAGGGCCCTATGGTAAAAAGACGCCTATAAATACTTGGAAGTTCTGAAGGCAGACAGCATTAAAGCCACATAAATGAAAGAGAGAATCCGAAGGAAATACCTTAGGAGAACAAGAAAGATCCTGGAAACGAAATTATGTAGAAGAAACTTAATAAAAGGTACAAATACATGGGCAGTATCATTAATAAGATACTCAGGACCGTTTATAGGATGAACCAAAGAAGAACTGAGACACCTCAATCAGAAAACCAGAAATCTCATGACCATGCACAATGCACTACACCAAAAGAGCGATGTTGACCAACTCTACGTGAAAAGAATAGAAGGCGGGAAAGGACTAGTATGTATTGAAGACTGTATACATAACGCAGAACACGGAAAGGGTAATCATGTCAGCGGAGGGCAATGAAAAAATAGACAGAACCAAAAACAGAGAGAGAAAAAGGATGAGACGAGAAAAGAAAAATGGGAAGAACAGCAACTAGGCTTAAGATTCATAAGAATTACTAGAAATGAGAATAACAAAAACACCAGGACATGGATGCAAAAATGTAAACCGACAAACTGAATCCCTAATAACTGAAGAACAAGGTAACGATACGAACCAACCACAAAGCAAAGACTGACAAAACACAAGAAAACAGCAAATGCTGACTCCTTAGAAAAAGAGACAAAACGACAAACCATATAGAAGCGAACGCAGTAAACTTGCCCAGAAGGAAAACAAGAACAGGCCCGACTAAGTGGGGAGGGCAGAAAACTTGGAATTATGCAAACAACTGCATCTCGAACTCAAAGACAAATAGTAAAAGCATAAGGCGGCAACAGTACTTGAAAATGAGCATCACAAAATCCTATGAGGCATGGACATATAAACGGATCAAGCTATCCAATTAAGAAGACCGGATGTCGTAATAACTAACGAGAAATTAAAATTCTGTAAAATCGTAGACTGGTGTCCCAGCTGACCACATGGTGTATATCAAACAGAATAGAGGCGAAGCAAATGTACAGAGCTAGCCAGAAAGCTTAAAAAGATTCAGATGATGAAGAAAATCGAGATAATACCTATAATAGTAGGAGCACTAAAACACTTCTCGGGAAAATTGTAAAAAAGAATGGGAGAAATTAGAATCACAGGAATGGCTGGAAAGATAAAAGGAATATCGATAATGAAAACTGCTGTAATATTAAGGACACTCCTTGAACGCGGAGATTAATACGAATGAGCCACATGCGCGGGGCAGATAAACTGCTACTGAGGCAAAACATAAAGTCGTGTAACATGGATCCAAGAACATCGAAGCTGCATATCAACAAGTTCTCTATACCCTCAACTATTCCCTTTCCATTGCCTTAGTACGGTCCCCTAAAAGAGTGATGCCAAATCGTCGCAACGGGTTCAGGAGAATGGAAAGACCGAGGAGAGAGAACTGACCGGACCTCCGCTGGGAAAGTGCGAAAACAACTGGAACCTTGCGGAGGTTTATTGCCACTCAAATTCCAGTGGAGACCAATGGTCGATGCCAGCGAGAAATCAAGAATAAACAGCTGTTGCGTTAACGCAGCTTTATTACAAATGGTATCGAAAGACGTGGCGAGTACTGGAAAGTTTGGTAGAATTGTTGTCACTCTGCTTCCAGGGAAGACCACAGGTTGTTTTAAAGCAGAGATTTTCGATGGCATGTGTGAAAGCTTCTTGTGATCTAATAATAAAATATATGCATATATACACGTAAGTATATATATATATATATATATATATATATATATATATATATATATATATATATATATACAGATAGATAGATATATAGGTAGATAGAAAGAGAAGTCGAATGAAAGAAACATATATAAAATAACAAAGAAATGATACTATAGTAAACAGGGCAAAAATTAAATAAAATATTATATTCAAGTCATAACAACAGAACAAAATATAGGAAAACACGAAAAATAGATAAAATGTATGTAGTAAAAAATAAAAGATTGAGTGATAGAGGGGAAAAGGTAGAGAGAGAGAGAGAGAAAGAGAGAGAAATAAAGAGAGAGCGAGAGCGATAGAGAGAAAGAGGAACGGAAACATGTTTCGAAGAAATGGGAACATTATTAAATTAAACAGCAAAGAAATGACGGTGACTAAGTTGTCAATGACACGTAGTGACAACTTAAGGATGTACACGAACCACGAAAACAACAACAACAACAAAAGAAAGAGAGGGTAACGGAAGGCACTTTTGATATAGAGGAAGTAAAATCAAAGGAACACACGAAAAAATTTGTGTGACAAAAGATGACGTAAAGTGAATAAAACAAAAATGAAAGAGAGAATAAAAGAATGGCAGACAAAACGAGAGAAAGTACAGAAAATCTAACGAATGAAAGAACGAACGTAAAAATGAAGTAAGAAAATGTGTTAAGGAATAGAGAGAGGGAGAGAGAAAGAAAGAGAGCGAGAGAGAGAGAGAGAGAGAGAGAGGGAAAGAGGTGAGTTATAGTGTAGACACGTTGGCCAGAAGTAAAAAAATCAGCTGATTTGATTGCGTGTGAGTCATGCGATCAGGTTAGCTGAATCGTTGAGATTTGATTTGGACTCAGAAAATAACGGACGGCTTCCCGTTGTCTCCTCCTCTTCACGGGGGGGGGGACAAACGCTAACGTGTGTAGAAGAAGAACCCACACAGGCCGATTTCACTTTCCACCTTCTGCAGGACATCTGGAGAAAGTGAAATAAAAACTATAGAACTAATTCCTTGTCTTGGAGTGATTGAATCTTCATCCAAAAACAGGTATCAAGTTTCCCTCTAGTACGAGAAATTTCCAAATGGTCCAACATCGAAGAAGCAGAGGTAGGTTCTGAAAATACATGTCACTCACACACGATTCCCTTTATGATACAACATAAATATATAATATAACACGTCATCTCTTCTAATCCATTATTAGAGATGACGCAACAAACACACTCAACCCTTTATTATAGAGCAACAACGTAACACATGCAATGGGCGAACTTATGAAGAATTGGACCAAGTAAAACTTGAAATAACGAAAAAAATTAAAAAAGGGAAATAACACAAAGAATATCAAGAGGAAATGAATAAATAAAGACAGAAATCAGCAAAGAAGGACAAAAGGAATACGAGAATAAGCTGAATATGCCAAAATTGAAATGCTGATATATATGAAATAACGAAAGAAACGAATAACCCAGGAGTGTAGAAAGATAGTTTACTTTGATTGTATCGTTTTACGGCATATCGAAAATATTGTTTCGTTTTACGGCAATCAACACTTACCATGTTATTTAGTTTCGAATCCATTTTATTCGGTTGAATATTTTATATTCCATATATTTTATATATTTAAATAGTAATTAATGGTGTTTTTCTTTCTGTGGCTTTTATGGCATATCTATCTTATTTGTGCTATTTAATGATGAATTCTGTTATGTTTATAAAAAAATGGGGCTCCAAGTTCTTTATATATTCAAATAAATCTTCATGGCCTTTAGTACGGTTGTTTTGTGAAGGAAAATCTGTTGCTTTTATTTTGGGCTCTGAACAGCATGATTGAGCTCTAAAAAGAAAGAAAAATATATTTTAAAAAAGCAATAACACCAATGTTTACTGCATTTTAAGTACGGTAGCTGATAATATAAGACAGCATTGTCTGGTAGCACAAATTAAAGATCGAAAACCGGAATGGAATTTATAAATGGAGTTACATAATATGTCAAATGGGGGAAAAGTACAACACGAAACACGCAGAAAATAAGAAAAATACGTGATTTGAAAATGTTTGGAAACATTCAATTTCGCATATGTTTCCTTTAGTGTTTTGTCAATAAAAAAATATTTCTTTATTTGCACGTGTCATACGCTTTGAAGTATAATTATTTGCAGTTGTTGTTCTCATATCTTTCATGTTTTATATATTTCTGTACGTTTATTTTATTTTCCTTTGAACAAGAGATACGAGAAAAATAGGTTAAAAAATTTAACATACAATATTTACATGCATACTAATAATTTGGGCAGTGAAGAAAAATATCTACGATAATTCTATTTTCTTTTTCTGTTTTGACGAGTTTATTTCTGTAGAACGCTAAACACTTTGCATTTGAAGCAACGCCAACAATGGCGGACGTTATTAGAAACAGGAAGAATCGTTCCCCAGTTTTGTAAAATTCATACATATTTGGTTTACTTGTTTTGTAAAGGAATCTCTGATCTGGCGACATGCGCATTGATGTACGTTTATAATTGTTCTAATGCAATTATGTTAAAAATATATATCTTTATCAAAGTAAAACTTATCAGGATCAGACAACCTCAACAGTATTAAGAAGAGACAAACATATTTTAAATGAAGATGAGAAATAAGTTATATAAAGTTTTTTTATATCAGCAACAGAAGAAGGAAAACTATAATTTAATTCATTATTATTTTCTTATTTTCCTCTTATTTTTCTAATGATATAATAAAGTTATATATAGCTTTTATTCTTCGTCTTTTATTTATTATATATATATATATATATGCATATTGAAACGATCGTAAATGACGGTTTCTACATAGCCTGTATACTCCTGAGCTTTTTGGCAAGTTTGCTAATAGTAACACGTCGATCTTCTAGAAACACCAGCATTAACTGTACTGATAAATAAGTCACCAATAGTATAGAGTATGTGACCATGTTTCCGAAGATGTTTCAACTCATGCTGCTAATATTATAAAATGGCATAGAATAGGACATAGTTGCCATAGTTTTTTTTGTTTCATCTCTTCTGTGAGGTACGTTCTTCACAAAGCACGAATTTATGCGCGACTATCAACAATGGCAATGTTATACTTAACTTAGGTCAAGCATCCTTAAATACAAAAAAAATACTCATTTAACGAGGACCTGTAATTTGTCCCTTAATGCATAGCAATATAACTTATTGAAGACGAAAAATTTCAGCAAGATTGAACAACGAGAAATTGGTCTGACATATTAGTTATTGAACGCCCATTATATTAACATTCGTTTATAAGGGAAGTAGTATTATACGGGATTGCTCCAAATAATATTGATCCAAATTTGTACGCAATACATAGCTACTTTAAAGATTTTCAGATACGGTTAACCTTTCTCACAGTCGATCGACTATCAATTAATTTATTAGTAGGTGTGCACATACGTAAGCTACAAACCAAAATGTATTTTGTGTCATTTGATTTTATTCTCGTATATCTAATTATTTTCTCTCACATACATTTCTCAATGTTTTAAAGGATCCTAAACAGAGAGGCTTGCGGAATTAAGTACATGACGGCATTGTTTGTGGAAACCAACAAAAGAACTATACCTATTTCTGCAATCAGTGTAGCGCATGTATCAAACTGGGTTTATATTTATAGGACATTTGTGCTCGATAGCAATGTTCCTACAGTCCAAAGGACCTAATATCAACATGCATATGTAAAAATAAATTTATATTATTCACTAATCTTTTTTCTGTAGCCTACTTTTATACAGTGAAAATTTGTTCCATGGTTTAGCTTACTGGAGTAAATGAATCATGATATAAGTAAGAGGCGAATTGTTTCTTTACACGAATTGAACTCGCCGAAAATTAACTATTAATTAATTAAACAGCGACCAATATATAAGTGAGGATTTTTCCCTTCCACACAACGATGTAATACGAGAACAGTTTAAACAGAAGGGTGGCAAATAGGATTAGACTCTTTATGGACTGCTTAATTAGAAATCTCCTTCAGAATGGCTTGCAGTTCTTGAAAGCTTCACGCACACGCTAATAATTTATTTTCACTCTTGGGAACTGTCTGCTAATCAGTCTGACCTCAATCGGCTTCCGGCAATTCTTGAGATGGTTATCACACTATTTGATTTTTAGTTGTGAAAGCATGAAACACTGGCACAATTTCACAAGTGACACGTTGCGTCCTTGCAAAATTTACAATTATCAAGTCGAAACAAGAGTGTTTACTGGTTTGTAGAAAGAAGCACTAATAATAATTCATTTTATGCATGCTTATATTATTAAAAGTATAATAATGAATAATTCATACTTATTTCTTTCAGATTGTTAAATGTTCATTCATATTTTTCTGCGAAAGTTGAACACGGAAACAGCATTATTAAGTAAACAGAATTAGAATAATCTTCCATAATGATAATGCCTCCACGAAATACTACTGACCAATCACGTCCTATAAGTATTTGGTTCAGAAATCTTGCGCCCTCGCATTATCCCTATTTCGAGGATTAATGAAATATTTAGATGGTCTAAGGTATACATCCCGAAACAAAATTGGACATGAGTTAAATTCATATTTCAGGTAAAAAAGTAATTTTAAAAGCGAGCTATTTATTAGCTCGTCGGGCGATACATCACGTAAAAGAGGGAAAATACCGTTATTGTTATCAATAAGAGATTTCCAAGCACACAGTTTTTCATTTACAAGACGAAATTTTAATACTGCAAATTAATTTGCATCGATCCAATATGCAGCCGAGAATTGGTAGAATATGTTACATTGCAACGAGCATACTGTAACGCTGTAATCGTATGTTAACATTTCGAAATATTGTTGGTGATGTAACAATACGTACATAGCAGCTGTAGTTTATGCATATATACTTGTAATAAAGTACCAATAAATAAAGTGATCAATTTTTAGCAAGATACTGCACGTATACTTATTCTCCGTTTTCACTTCTAGGTCAAATATATTTATTAGTCTAATGATCGAAAGGTGTACATCACATCACCTCAAACAAACACACAGACACACATACATAGACACACACACACCCATATATATATTCATACATATATATATATATACATATATATATATAATGGACTCTCCCGTCGTGTTCGACGCATGAGGGCACAAAACTTCGCTCTGTTTCACTCTGCCTTCAATGCCTGTGTCCCATGTGTGACACGAGGCCAGTTCTGCTCCCACAAACCAAGCCGCACGACTCACAGGATACAGGCTGAGAAGGTGCTGTTCCTACTCTAGCTCTACGAAGATTTGTTTGATTCGATAGCCGTCTGCCAACGTATGTTTTAATACCCGAAACACATTTTTCCCTCCACAATTTTCTCTCCGCAGTATCTTCTTAAAAGGTTTTTGGGTTCAGGCCTGCCTGCTTAAGATTGTCTTTAAGCTTATCCTTTTACCTCAGAAAGTGACGACCCACACTTCGATTACCCTCTTTCAGTTGACTGTATGCTAGTTGCTTAGGAAGACGGTTTTTATCCATGCGAACAAGGTGACCAGCCCACCGAAGCTGATACTTCATCAGGATGGCCTCAATACTTAAAATGTCGCACCTAGCAAAGAATACCGAGTAAGGCACCTCCTCTTTCCATGTTAATCCACATATACTGCTGAGGCAACGCTTATGGAATGTATCCAGTTGCTCAATCTGCCTACGGTATGAGGTCCAGGCTTCTGATCCATACAAGATTATCGAAACAATCACTGCACGATAAACTGATATTTTGGCCTTTAGAGTCAAACCTCTTTCATTCCATACTCTTGACCGCAGTTTGCAGAAGGCATCAGTCGCCTTTGAAATTCTGCTGAATATCTCATCATCAAGTGATGCAGACAAATTCACCTTAGTTCCAAGCTATGCAAAGGAATTAACATATTTTAGAGGCTGTCTATTCACTAAGATTTTCTGAGGCGGTTCCACATATTCTGGTCTCGGAATATTCACATCACCTTGCTGCAACGGGGTGGGCTTTGGTGGGTAGATAACTTCTGTCTTTTTTTAATGCTAATCGCCAAACCAACCGTTTTTGCGGCATTTGAAAACTTGTCAACTAATTTGTGTGCTTCTTCAAATGAAGTGGCCACGAGTGCAGCATCGCCTGCAAAAATAAAATCACGAACCATTTTGCTTCTTGTATATATATATATATATATATATATATATATATATATATATATATATATATATATATATATATATATATACATGTCTCACAAGAACTAATGAGACGAGGGAAAAGTGACATTCGGAGTTTTCTCTTAAAAAACACCCGAATTTCCAACTTTCTGTGTGGTTGCAAATGTTCTTCTGTTGAACACATTACTGAGATGCCGCAAGCTAGCTACCTATAACATGGGCGTTGTCAAGCCTAATGATGAGTCCTCCTACTAATTAATTACACCCCCCTTAGTTCAAATTTTACTGAACATCACGATACAGTCTCACAGTTAACTCTACACCCATCAACACTTGTCTTCAGATGGCACTTGGGGTTTGATAAGCGCTGATAGATGGAAATACATTTATTTTACTTTTTCATTTCGAGTATAATATGTAGAGTATAGGTTCAATAGCGTTTATTTTCTAAAGAGAGGATTGGAGTATTACATTGCAATTATATTAAATTGGCTGTTTAGTACCTTGTAGACCTTTCAAATATCCCAGTTAATAAGAACTGTTGTCTTTATGTAATATTGTATGTGCGTTGTATTTTAGTTTATGAGCTATGACCTTTATGTGTAATGTTGCTGTAATGTCACAATTCGTCATGTCCTTTATACCAACATTTATTTGTTGCAATGTTACAACGATATAATAGAAATAGCAACTTCAAAAGAAAATACGGTTAGATAGGTATGATTCGAATTAATTAGCCTAGAATTCTTATCTTTACGATAATAATTAATTACATAAATCATTCAGTTCTACATTTAAGGTGAGTTCGTGGATTAAAAATACAAATTTACAAGTTTGTCTAAGTTAACCACAGTAAAATCGGAGGTTACATCATTCTGCGAAGTTTAGACTTAAAAATCAAGAAAGCACTCATTACTAAACCTTATCAACAAATTGCAAAATCTTAGATAAGGTTAAAAAGATTCGACAACAAAATAGGTTCCGCACTAGTAATCAAAATCCAACATCTGTCTAATCAATGAAATGTGCCATCCCTGTGCCTATTTTGAACATAGTTTAATCTAATATGCTCTATAAACTCAAAGAATGTGTGCCCCGTTGACCTAAATTACCCCGACTAACCTGACAATCAGCAAAATCTCACCTCTCCACTGTATAAATTTCTAGATATCGAAAAGCCTTCTTTCACCGAACTACTAGACTTCAAAATTCCCCGTCTGGCCCTTGCTCTCATGACTATACTGGCATACAGAAGCTCATGTGTTTGTGAACAGAAATCTCTCTGCTCAGATTCCTACATAATATCCCTTTGGAATTAGTTCCGAACAGTAGCCCTTTTCATCAGATATGCATTGTTTCTTGTTTCGGGTGAAATAACAATAAAAAAATATGATATAAAATCTGGTTTCTTTTATGTCATGGCAACGTGTGAGAGTTATACAACGCAACATATTTAATTGAAAATCGCTAAATTGTAAAGTTTAAAAATGATTCTGAAACTTATTATCTATTTTCTGTCGACACTTGTCACATATTTTAAATAATGAGCTTCTTCGACATCTTCATATAATTCAAGTGATAAGTATGCTAGTTAATGGAATTTATCTTCCATATATATTCTTGGCGTGCCTTACTTTTAGTTCATTTTGATGCTGGTTGTGAAAAGTTTGAATATGTAAATGTAACATTATACAGTTATTCTAATAAAACATGAATACGTTTTTGGAAAGAAAACATTCAAGCCACCATGTCTAAAAGGTGTATTTTATGTCACAACAATACAGTTTTTGTACCTCTCCAGAAATTACTAGCTCCGACCTATTTCTGTACGGATATATAGTAACATGAAATACTGTTGAAACAATAGAGCACTTTTTACGATTTAGTAGAGTGCAAAGTGGACTAAATAATCTAATCGATTGGTCACTTCATTTATTCAGACCTTTTCATTCAAAGAAATTGGGTTCAAATATTTCTCTGCTGTAATTTAATTTGCATGAAAGATCCTCGACTAAGTTTCGATTTTCGGATCCTCTTTCTGAAGAATACTTGTGTTGTTCTTCAGAATGTGCTCACTTTATCTTCCATACGTGCTGTTATGCTAATGCTCTCACTTGTAGCTGTCTAAATACAATTTCCATGAACATTATCAGTACAGAAACATCGCCAAATGAAAAATACTTTATCAATCTTATCATATAAAAGATGTGTTTGTTTTAGATGCGACGAACTATCAATGAAAATAAATCAATCAAAAATATTTTTATTATGAAAATATGTCGTTTATTTTACAGATTACTATTGACATTTATAATTTGAATACAAGTTCAGATTTGTGCACACATGACGTCCAATTTTCACACACTCTAAGCATTAAATTAAGTTGTACTCCGGCAATACTGCGGCGAGGGTTGCTGTCCACATATTCCATTGTGCCTAGTTTACCAAGGTAGATATGGGACCTTGCCCATCTCCAAGGACAATAATCTCATGTGTTTTAATCGCACTGACGGATTGACCACTTCACATGTTCATTTCGTGAAAGTATTACTTTATAAGTGTTAATTCTTCGTTCATCAAATATAAATGTAATAAATTTGCACAATTTCAAAGAGATATTTGAGTGTCGTCTGGCCAATGGCTAAAAGAATCTGAGCTGAAAATAACTGTAGAAATGCAAGTAGCCGTCGATGGGTAAAAATATGAAGCTCAAAGTATCACTGCTGGCCTGTTCCAGAGATCGATTTTGAACCCTGCTATCTTTCTTACCTTCATTTACGATCTCTGACATCACATTTCAAGTTCATTCGTAGACATATACGCAGATGGCACTGTGATGTACCGCAAGACTTCAAAGGTCAACAACGACCCAAATCCCTCTTTCTCCGAAGACCTTGAGAATGTGGTGTAATGGAGTAAACCTGTTTTGTTAAAGCAGCTATTTCACACTTGAGTGTTCCTAACCAACTGAAAATCAAGCTTTTGTCCTTTCACATTAAAGGTTTTGATCCTCCTTTGCTCAAATTGATATGAATGGCTGCTGTCTAAAAGAGGTCTCCTGTTTTAACAAACTTCCTGTTCTCGCCTTTACTCCTGAGCTGAAATGGAAAACTTACACAAAATCTGTTGCCAAACTAGCAGGAAAATGGTTGCGTCAGTTTACCGTTCCAGAATGTATCTGACCCCCGAGGCCATCCTCTACTTGTATCAAAGCGAGATAGGTCCTTAAACTGAGTACTGTTATTATATATGGGTGGGAGCTGCTCTTATCACTTTATACTGCCTTGCAAATCTTAAAAACCGACTTCAAAACCTTGTACATTATGACACTTTCGTATCATTACAACCTCCCCCTCACACAGAAAAGACTTGCGAGCCTTGCTCTATCGTTATTTTCATGGCATTTGTTTATCTTAGCTTCAATCTATTGTCCCCTCCTGTCAAACTTTCACAAAAAAAGTGAATAGTATCAGTAAGTAAAGAATTGCCTTTTAGAAAGGTTTTATTAACTGTAAAATACACGTACGCTCTTGAAAGGATCGAGCGGGAAAATGAAACAGAGGGCGCTTTTATTATGAATGTCAATCCCAAGGGGGATAACTCTTAACAACAAATTAAATCATAACACCAAACTAGCAGGAAAATGGTTGCGTCAGTTTACCGTTCCAGAATGTATCTGACCCCCGAGGCCATCCTCTACTTGTATCAAAGCAAGATAGGTCCTTAAACTGAGTACTGTTATTATATATGGGTGGGAGCTGCTCTTATCACTTTATACTGCCTTGCAAATCTTAAAAACCGACTTCAAAACCTTGTACATTATGACACTTTCGTATCATTACAACCCCCCCTCACACAGAAAAGACTTGCGAGCCTTGCTCTATCGTTATTTTCATGGCATTTGTTTATCTTAGCTTCAATCTATTGTCCCCTCCTGTCAAACTTTCACAAAAAAGCTCTTTCTGGTTACAAAGATCATCAATAATTTCCTCCACTCTTCATGTGCATAAATGTAAATGCTGATTATATGCACAGATCTTTTTCTAAACGGTCTACTTGTGGAACTCTGTTCCGCATGTCTCCTTTTCAATCTGACTACAACATAGTTGTCTTCTTGTCCAATGTAAGCAAATTATTCTTTAGCTGTTCCCCTAAATAATGTATTTATCCGTTATTTCCGCCACTGATTATGTATATGCTGCTGTCCCAGTGACTACCGGATACTCAATTACGTTTATCATCGACTGGCCTCCAGGCCTTTGTATGAGGTGACTCCCATGTGAAAAACGATGGTTAAAAAATCTTTAACTAAAGTAAATAGAGTTGTTAATGAAATGCTCGCTCCCACTAAAAACACAGACTTTGCATTGACTGAAACCTGACCCCCCTCAACTATAAAAAGGAATCTGTCAGCTAATAAACCCTGAATCTCTTTCCTTTTATGCTGATTCCATGAACAGTTATTTTGTTTCCATGTTATACATAAGACGAATAGTGTGTGTGTGTGTTCATTACTGAGACACGAATATTTCATTCATTTTTATTGAAAATCCACTTTACATATATTAAAACTTCGTTTTGAAATCAAACATTCTAACCGACTTGTAAAACATTCCTCGGCAAACTCGTTTTTAGAACTATAAGTGAAAAACATTTGTTTATCTCTTATCATATAGGAAGACACTTTGCATATTTTTTTACGACTGGAAAATGAACTTTAAGTTAGCTTTCGGCATTATTGAATTTTATTTCCCCTGATTTTACCGTTTTCTCCTCACACTGCCGGAGTGTATTTCCTGGCAAAAAAGGGGAGTATTTGATACTTAATGTTTGGTTTATATTGAAGTAATAATTCTAGCTCGTAATATCACGGGTGGAAGCCTATCCAGAAAAAAAGCACCAAACAAATTCCCAGCATTACACTTTCTATTCAAAATATTACCTTCTATTAAAGAGGTTAATATGCATTTGGTTCCATGATGGCCAAAACAAGACTTGTCATTTACAATCCTTATACGTAATGAAAGCTTATTCTTAAAATTGATAAATATTAGTTCTTTTATAATATTATAAACCATTCTGTCGACAAACTGCGTGTAATTAATTGTTTTAGTAAAGTGCTTTTCGGTCGATAGGGGGTGACTCCGTATTAAATCTTCAATAAGGGTAAATAAATAACCAGACTTAAAATCTTTAATTGTATTAATTGCATTGGTGTCACTGTAAATATACTGTGCAGATTCATCAATTCAGCAGGAAAATTTCCGAATTCGATAAAACGGCCCTGCAGACGCTCAAAGGTTACATCGATCGAAAATAACAGCTAAGATATGAAGAGTAATACGAATATCATACAAATCATTGATTCCGATCTAAAATCCATTTGATAATTTTTATTAGATTGTTGGTTTTGGGTCATAGTTTTTACTCCAGTTCACATTCAATGCCACTGAGACCTTAGTGGCTACTGTGAAGGAAAGGCATGCTAATCTAAACGCGTTACATCGAGATGTTTAGTCACATCACAATGAAACTTCTACATATTGGCGCAGTTACATATCCACAGATTTTGAAAATGTACAAACATTTTTTTTTAAAAATACTGATGAAGAAGGGTAATGTTGTTAGTCTACCTGAAAACTTCGGTAAGTAAAATAGTCAGTTAGAATGATGTGTAGTATAGAATGAGTGTAGGACTGTAGAATGTAGAGCTGAATGGGGGAAAAGTGGCTGGTTACGTTTAATGCCTCTAAAACGAAGCTACTATCTATACATAAACGTTTTTATCCGCATCTGGCATCAACTCAAATGAATGATTGTCGTCTTGGACGTTTTGAAAAGCCTCTGGACTTGAACTTTACACCTGATCTAAAATGGAACACGCACATCAAATCCCTTGTCAATGTCGCTGGAAAAATGTTGGGATCCTACTATCGCCCCAGTAGATATCTACTTGTTGATGCAATTCTTTACCTATATAAGAACCAGGTACGTCCAAGAATAGAGTATTGGTGCGAAATCTTGACAGGGGCTGCTAGGAAAACCTTATCCGTCCTTAACAGTCCAGAATAAACTCCGTAGATTAGTGGGAGATACCCTTTTCTCTTCCCTGTAACCTCTTTCTCACAGAAGAGACGTTGCGCGTTTGTCTCTGTTTTATTGTTATTTTCATTGCAAGTGTTCCTCTGAGCTCTAATTTATGGTCCCCCCTCGCCAAACATTCACGAGGAACACATGTTCGGCTGTAAACACTATCAATAATTTTCCCCACTCTTTATCTGTATTTAACCTAAACGTAGATTCCATGAACAAAGACTCTTTCTTAGAACTCCTTTTCCCTAGTTTGCATCTGACTACAATATGACCGTCTTCAAATCCAACGTAAATAAGTTCTTGATGAGCCGTTGCATTAAGTAATCCAATTTATCAAATGTCAACTTCTAACGATTACTATATTGTCCTTTTGACGACTGCAAACTCTTTAACCCTTATCCTCGACTGGCCTCAGGGCGTAGATAAGTGGGGATCCGCTTGTTAAAAATATCGATCAAGAAGACAGGGCACATGAAATATGATTCTACAAACTAGCAATACGAGGTACCAAGCTATTACAGTAGAAAGCATTTTGGAATCTAGAGACCGCCGCATTAAAAGGATATGGCTACCGACTGCCTGATTATACATATGTACGTAAAGGGGTATCGGAACAACACGATCGTCATAGCAAATTTTATTAATGTACTTGTAAAACTAGAACAATGGAAGGAAAATGGAAACGTTTCAACAGAGAGTATATAGTTGTAATATAGGGGGCGGCCTGTAAGATGAGAGACTTCTTTAGGTTCCCATCATTATATCGTATGAATCCGAATAATCTATTGTTGGCATTGGTTTCCACGATATTTTTCTAATCAGAATTTTATTTTAGAAAGTCATCAAGAAATACGCGATGTACACCTTGAAGATTGACACAATCCTAAGTTATTTTTGTGAATCGAACTGTAGTTCAAGGTTTTCAGTAGGTGTCGTTAACGAATAGATCCCATTTGAACACTGTTCAATAGAAGCTAGGGGTTGATGCGTCAGCTCAGATATTACAAGAATAACTCAAGCATAGACAAATTGTGGCGTTGAAGGGATAAAGCATACCGACAGGTATGAGGCTTATTCTAGCTCGATAGAAAAATTTCCATCTTGCTTGCAGTAACCCTGAAATATTTCTCCATTTTATTTACTGCTGAAACACGATACCAGTGTAAACCATTTCTTGCCAACAAATAATTAGAAAAATGTCGTTAGCTTATTTGTATCTGACGTTAGACTAAGTTTATAATTTTATTACAAGCATTCGAACATAACACAGCTGAAGCCATGATTTTTTTTCATTATTCCGTTTGAATTAGAAATTAATTCGATTATAGAAAGCTACTAACACCCGAAAGTATCATGCACGTCTATAAGGCCACCATTCGCCCATGTATGGAGTATGGTTGTCATATTTGGGTTGGTGCATCTGCTACCAGCCCCTCGTTCCTAGACAAGGTTCGAAAGAGAATCGCCAATCTGATAGGTCCAGAACTGTCATCTAAGTTTCAGCCTCTGCCCCATCGACGAAATGTAGCATCCCTCTGCCTGTTCTTTAAGTATTTTAATGGTGAATGCTCTGACGAAATGCAAGCACTTATACTCCCTCGACGTAAATACCCCGACAAACCCGACAAGCAGCTAAATGCCACCCCTTTACAGCTGAGATCTCTAGATGTAAGAGACCCTTCTATCCAGTAGTTTATTCCCCAGAATCGCTGGACTTTGAAATTCCCTTCCGAGTTCCTGCTTCCCCAACGGTACTGACATGCAGAAGTTCAAGTGTAACGTGAATCGACATCTTGCTGCTTAACTCCCCACATAAGACCCCTATAGCTTATGTCCCTGATAGTAGCCCCCTACATCAAAGTGGCAATGTGTCTTGTTTGGGGTGAAATTGTAGTAAAAAAAAAACAAATAACAAAGACATACTCATGATAGCAGGATGACATTTTCAAATTCAACCCTGATATTTTAAGAATTTCGCATGATTTTTAATTAATTTAATCGCAGATAAAATGAAAGAAAATAGTCATTGAAATGTTAAAAATTGCAACTTGATATTTTAAAGAATTTCGTATGCGTTATAAATCTATTTAGTTAGCAGACGAAAACAAAATAAATGCTAAAGTTACAATGATTCGTATGCGCTATATATTGATTTTGTGCGGAACAAAGATAAGTAGGTTAGAATAGTAATCACAAGGAACGGAAAATATTTATGAAAGAAATGAAAAAAAGTAGAACGATCAATAACTTATTAAATCTCAGACTCCATTTTTTACCGGTTATAGAAAAAAAATCAATATTTTAACATTAAGTTTACTAGTATAAGCTACTCTTAGATTTACCTAGTAATTATAGTGAATGCGGAGATATGTTGTCTCAGCGTTTATAACTCAAACAATAAGTATCGCTAATTACTATTTTTAGGCATGTGACAACAGCATATTCTTTTTGTTGTTTTAACTCATTAGTGTGTATCCGTTAATATCTTATGTTTTTTTTATATAGACTGATGTGTTTCTCAGTTGATTGACTGTGTCTTACTGTGTCAGATATATACTTGAGTGTCAAAAGAATAAAAAGACTATTCTATTGTCACAGCTCTACGAAATAAAAATTTATCGTAACTGTTTCAGTATGGTTGATATAGAAATTAATGTCACATTTATCATCATCATCAGCGGCCCTGCCGTTTTACGGTGCATGGGCCACGGCTTTCCTATGCCCGAAAACGCTATGTTTGACAATAATACCTATCCAATCGATCAAGTTGCGCGTCAAAGTTCGTCTTGGTCAACCTAGCTTTTTCGATCCGGGCATTTTACCAGTCAACGCAAAATATTCTAGGACTTTTTGACTTCGGTCTTTTCATGATAGTTTCCATCAACAATCCATTAGTGCATCCAAATTTAGTTTTTTCGATCCTAGTCTATATTTAATCGTTAGAAATGTAATCTTCCCAAACAAATCTTAACAGTTGAATCACAAATCATATTTTTGAGCTGCTTATGCGTGTCCGTATTTTGGAGCATATAGTCACAAAACAAGAACTACACGTTATAATACTAAAGTATTTGATTAAATGCCGAAATTAGAAAACTACAGAAGTAAATAGACATATTTTTTTATTTATTTTGTCGTATTTTCACTTTTTTACTCGTTTTACTCGTATTGTCACATGTTTTATTTGTGTTAATCGTATTGCCACTTGGTCATAAGAGGTTACTATTTAGAATCATATCTAACAAGGCAGTGGAATGAGTTCAGTAGCAGTCTGTTAACGTTGCATTTAAATTGCTGCGTGTTAGTACAATCAGAGAGGCAAGAAACAAGTTCTGGATTCTAAAGTATAGCCCCCCCCCCCGAGGGAAGAAATGTTTAAAGTAGAAGATTTTCTGGCAAATCCACAATCTGACGGTCTGTTTTTCTTTGAGAACTTCTTGTTTGGATGGGTTTATCTGTTTTACGTCTCTTTGTCAACAGAGTCTGCATTTTCTTTTGTTTGTGTCTTATCAAACTTTGTTTAGATATAGTTTGTTCTAATCTCGTTATATAGTGCGGTTATTATTATTATTATTATTATTATTATTATTATTATTATTATTATTATTATTATTATTATTACAACAGGGTGAAACGATACAATTGTGGTTCTACAAAAATATATTATTTCATTTCTGTTTGATGAACACTGCTTTTTTTTTGTTGTAGCAAACCTCTACTAGTTGTCAATTTGCGTACAAATCCCAACACCAATAAGAGCCTTCTCTCATGTCTAAAAGTGAAACTGTTCAACCAGCTATCCATGAGCCAGAGCCATCGTTAGATTGCCATGAATAACAGAGATGTGCCAAGGGTGATGAAAATAATTCCGGGCACGCTTATAGTCTTTGGTGTGACTTCAAGTGAAGGCCACATCATGTCAACTCATATTTCGAAATCGGCTTGAAAGTCGACACCAAAGTGTACCTGGTGTACTCAGGTGTCCGATGACAGATACTGGGTGTGGCAGTAGATCGGCACCGGCCCATCTGTTCAAAAATATCCAGGCTTAGGTTTAAAAGGAGTGCTACAACTTTGTATCCTTCTCTCATTGACCCCCATTTCTCCCTCGATTTGAACTGGCTGAACTACTTTGCTTGGTTAAATGTCTTGAGAATCACCAAGACCACCTCCCACAACACCAATACAAGCGTGATCGCTGTCATTCGCCGAGTATTCGCTGAGCTCTCGCCGGCTATTGTCGAAAAGGCATGCTCGTAGTTCCGGAATAATCGAGGCGGTTATTGATTGTGGATGTGGCTATAGTGAATAGATGTCAGCTTTAATACATAATCACATTACATGAATTCATTTTTCAAGTTTTAAAATAAAGATGTAGTGTTGTTTTATTTATGGCGACAATTTGATCGTTCCATCCTGTGTTATTATCATTAATGGATTGATTAGTTTAGAGGATTTTGTTAGAGTTGAGCCGACGTCCTTGAAGGAGTATGCCGGCAGAAGAGAGGAGTTGATGCTCATAGCAAGAATGGAGGAAACCAAGCTGACTATGTGAAATGTATGGACAGAGAAAAGGGCAGAGTAAATGGCTGGGAATAAAATGCGCGCTAACTCTTCCAGAATGTAGCAGATGCAGCAAATGAGAGATCATGGGTGTAGCTAAGAGCTGGATATCTGGCAAAAAGCCCTTGTTTCTGCAACCCAAAAGCAGACACGAGGAAGACCACTCTTCAAGAAATAACGAGAGAACGTTGCTGCAGAATGTCATAGTTAGTTCCGTACATAATAAGCAAGGCTTATTATGTACAGGATGGTCTTTAGGAAGGTTTGTGTGAATTGTACTGGAAAGTGCTAGCAAGAAATACATGATGAAAATATGGAGATACAGTGGAGCAAAGTGTCATGGCCACAAAGCAAATGGAACACACTCATCCGGATTTGGTACTCATTGACAGAGTGTGAAACTAGTGAAAAATCGTAAACTCTGGCATACCATGGGATAAGAATGTGATAGACAAGAACAAGGGGTGTGGCAATCATGCTAAATAAAAACATATGTACGTGGTTAAAACCTAAATATTCCCAGGAGTACTTGGAACTAATAGCCTGGAAAGGATACCAAAAAAAAAAAAAAAAAAAAAAAACAATACCCGACGCGATGTGATGTCTACGTACATATGCTATTGTAGGTATTACAAATATCCTTAGAAAACCTTGGATTTCTGAGGCTCTCAGAATAAAATTCCAAGGAAACGTTATTAAACTAACTCAGAAATATTATTATTATTATCATTATTATTATTATTATTATTATTATTATTATTATTATTATTATTATTATTATTATTATTATTGTTATTATTATTAATGTTATTATTATTATAATTATTATTATTATTGTTATTATTATTATTATTAATGTTATTATTATTAATGTTATTATTATTATAATTATTATTATTATTATTATTATTATTATTGTTATTATTATTAATGTTATTATTATTATTATTATAATTATTATTATTATTATTATTATTATAATTATTATTATTATTATTATTATAATTATTATTATTATTATTATTATTATTATAATTATTATTATTATTATTATTATAATTATTATTATTATTATTATTATTATTATTATTATTATTATTATTATTGTATTATCTTAAATATTTTTCATCGCACTATTACTTCTTTCCTTATTTTACGTTATATTTTAGTAAGGAAGGGGCGAGCGAGGTGTAAATAATTTACATTTAAACGGATATGTTCATATAAACATACTATATATATATATATATATATATATATATATATATATATATATATATATATATATATATATACAAACAAAATACCCATCGTTGACTTGGTTCAAAAACAGCCTACAAAAATTTGACTCTGATTTATGAAATTATGATAGGTTATAAAAGGGAAGGGTTGTAAAGAGATAGCTTCGCAGTTGGGGGTATCAAAACCAAAGCAAAATATGATGAAAGTAAAAATAAAATAGATAAACCCCATAATTTATTATACCATACCTGTTCACACTGAAAAATTTATCACAATATTCTATGTTCTATATTAAAAAAAAAAAACTTTTTAAACTTTATGATATATTTCCATTCTATGGAGGTAAGGCGCGAACGAACACTCCATAATTTTATTATACCATATTTCTTCAAACTGAAACATAATTATCAAAGTATACTTAGGCAGATAGATATGAAAAGTCTTTATTAAAGTTTTTGCCTATTTCCATTCTATGGATGCCAGGAGAGAACGCAGACCCCACAATTTTATTATATCATCCTATTTAAGTTAAAACATACGTATCAAAGTATTCTTATGTACATCTATATCAAAAACACTTGTAAAGTTTTTTTTTAATTTTTAAATTTTTTATTTCCATACTTTGTGGACCAGGCGCGAACGCAGACCCCACAATTTTAATGAACCACCGTTCTGCCAGATCAATCATACCCATTCTTCTGTCTCGATACATCTTCTATCATTACGTAATGTAATCAGTTTTTTTTTTAAATAGTCAACCCTATAGGAGCCTATTCGTGACCAGACACCCCCCACACACATTCAGCTTTATATTATATATATATATATATATATATATATATATATATATATATATATATATATATATATATATATAGGTTCTAGGTTCAATCCTTGTCTTGGGAGGGATGCTAGTCTAGCGGCACTGATTAGTTGTGATACAAGGAAACAGGACTGTATGTCGATGACTACATATATATATATATATATATATATATATATATATATATATATATATATATTATATATATTATATAAAAACAATTATTTTACAAATGTAACTAGGCTAAGGTTATTACACTCCTAACTCAGAATTTCCGCCATACATTATTTAATACTTCCACATGCTGCATACATAAACATATACACTGAAAATTTTATATGAAATTATATTTAAAAATAACCTTTTGCATTCTGTTATACTAGCAAATAAAGAAAACAAATCGTTTAACACACTGACATATATATGATACATATTATATATATATATATGTGTGTGGTGTATGTATGTATATATATATACATAAATGTATATATATGTGTGTGTATATGATGATTACAACGTCTTATGACTTCCTCAGACACTTAAAGTCCATGAGCCCAAAAACGAATTCCATCGCCACAGGACCATTTTAGTAGACAAATGCCTGAGAAAGTATCTTTACACAGATGATGTTACAGAGTCTTCGCTTTCTACGATAGCCAAGTCTCTTTCTCTCTCTCTCTCTCTCTCTCTCTCTCTCTCTCTCGCTCTCTCTCACACACACACGGTACACACACATACACACACACAAGAAAGATAGCCAGCAACAATTAAACTGCAGACCAGCTTAATGCGGGTACCGATCTCCCACTTTATGGATTTTTTTATAATCAGAGATTTGCTTCTACTAGAAAGGTTGCCTTCACCACGGATACGGGAGCTTCCCCCCTAACACACACATACATACACACAAACACACACGGTACTAGTTGATCGTTGACTCCGAAAACGGGTTCATTCGCCCTTTGGAATGTCTTATTTTTAATCCTTTAGGGAGTCTAGCCACCCTCTTCAACAAACAAGTCTGGTGGGGGAACCAGTTTAGTCGCCGATGACCTGACCATGAGGCAGGTAGTATTGGGTTACATGGTACCACGAGCGTATGACTGTACCTGACACGAATGCATATATATATATATATCTATATATATATATATATATTTATATATATATATATTTATATATATATATATACATACATATGCATATATCTCAAGTATGCATTGTTAAAGGTAACAGTAATTCGCAGTTTAATCACAGTTTTTTTATTCATTATATTTTAAGAATTATATATTTTATTTTAAAACCATATACGTAAATGTATGTGTATGTGTGTGTTTTTATTACTATACCTTTTTCCCAGGAAAAGCAAGACTCTGCAACAGAAATACAATGGCAATATCGATGATCTCATTTGTCGTACGATAAAATATATTATCTTCACGATGTTAGGAGCTTGGCAGAGTGTTCTAAATTTTCTTTTGATCAACATTCCTAATTTATCTGAAGCAATATCTGCCACGTTTATAGTTGTTTCCTGTCAATTTTGCCCATAACATAATTGAGATTATTTGAACTGTACTTTTGTAGTGAAGTAGCAATATTAATTTCAGGACAGACAACGAATATTCTTCATAAACTGGCCACAATATATATATATATATATATATATATATATATATATATATATATATATATATATATATATATATATATATATATACCAACAGCAAAATTAATCTCAGGACAGAGAACGAATATTCTTCAATAACTGGCCACAATATATATATATATATATATATATATATATATATATATATATATATGTATATATATATATATATATATATATATAAAGAGAGAGAGGCGTTTATTGTATTGTAGGAGTTGGCATATATATATATATATATATATATATACATATATATATATATAGGTATATATATATAGTTGGTATATATATACATATATATATACCAACTCCTACAATAAATACCTCTCTCTTTTTCTCTCTCTCCCTTTCTCTCTTTCTTAGTTGAAAGGCAAAAATTTTATAATAAAACTTATATGATGATAAATTCGTCTCTGTTAATTTGAAAAATCAGAAGAAAAGAATTGTTAATATGCGTATATCTAACTTTTGTAAGCATTTGAAAAGTGCAAACAAGAAAATTATATATACACTGCGTGTAAAATTATTAACGCGATAACATTTTTTTTTACCAGTTTCAGAAACTTACCGGCAGTTTCGTATCAAAGCTTCGAAAACGTTGACAATGCTGAGCTGCGCGTACCGTGAAACTTTCGTACCACGGGATGCAAACAAGTTGCCATCGTATGTGCTGAATCCACAGTATTTAAAGTCTGTCAAATTATTAACAAGGCAGTGTGTTTTGTCAATAAAATGGGCCGAAAAGGTGGGTTTAGTAGTTTTGAAAAGAGTGCTATTACAGAACATCAAGCAAAAGTTAAGACTGCCCCCAAAATATCGAATATGATAGGACGGTACCATCAAACTATGAAGAAATTTCTCAATGACAATACAAAGGTACGTAAGAGATCTTATAAAGGTAAATCTAGTGCTGTTTCCGCTGTTCTTAACTCCCAATTAAACATGAAGTTGTTAAGAACCCTGGTCAGACAAGTCGAGAAGTATTTGACCAAGCCGGATTGAAGAATGTCTCAAAAAGTACTCGCTGTCGTCTTCTGAAAGAAGTAGCAAAGTCTATTGAGCCTGCTACAAAACCTCCATTAAAGCAATATCACATACAAAACCAATTGAAATGGGCAGATGGCAAAATGAAAACGGATTTTCTGATGTTTTGTTCACGGATGAAGTGCGTGTCACTCTTGATGGCCCAGATGGCTGGAGCAAGGAGTGGTTCCTAGATGGACTACATTGTCATCAGCGTTTAAGGCGTCAACAAAAGCGTTTAAGGCGCCAACAAAACGTTTAAGGCACCAACAAAAGCGTTTAAGGCACCAACAAGCAATGGTGAGATAATGATTTGGGCTGGGATTATCGTAGTTACTTTAGTTGGCCCATGGATAGTCCCAGAAGGCGTAAAAATGACGTCAAATGCTTATATAGCTTTTCTTAAGGAGCACGTTGAACCATGGCTGACGGAGCCAAGGTTGACGTTCGGAACAAACATTATTTTTATGCAGGATAATGCTCCCTCGCATGCAGCAAACAAAAGCAAAGAGTATTTGCAACAACTGAGGTTCTACGGAAGATGGAGTGGCTTCGAATTCCCCAAGATTTGGTCCTAATTGAGAACCTTTGCAGAATCATGATGCGACGCCTCTATGCAAGTTAACGCCAATTGAATAGCAAATATGAGTTGTGGGATGCTCTCCAAGAGGTATCGCGAGGAATAACTGTTGACGAAATCATAAATTTGACTAATTCTGTGAACTAACGTCTTTTACAAGTTATTCCTAAAAAGGGTCACATATCCCCTAGTAATTATGTCAACATAGAAATTGCTATGTAGTTATTGTGTTCTAAGCATTTTACCTAGTTCATTTAATGTTTGGAAATTATTTCAGTAAACAAGTTATGGGTATATTGTTTTTTTTCTAAACCTGGTTAATAACTTGACACACTGAAATCGACAGATATCTATCTTCTGCCATAGTTTAGATAACACAGTTTTAAATATTTTTATTTTCTGACTTGAGTAGCTGAATAGTTATGTAAGCACTTTCTCAAAGTTTCGTGGATTTTTATTCACTTGTTCCTTAAATATTAAAAAAAATGTAAACTCGTTAATAATTTGATACGCAGCGTACGTTCAACAACGCAACAAACTGTCAGATACTAATAATAAGTGACTGTTAAAAAAATAAACGGAACTGATTAACTATCAAAACTATCGTCAAAAATAAAACAATGCTATCGGCTTTATTATTGCTCTATGGAATTAAACACAAACGTTAATTTTTATGTTGCTTGTCATATGTGGGCGTACGCTGCTTCTAAACATATATGACTTATTTAGTATTTTTTTAATAATGAAAATTATCAGTTCGTACCTAAAGATTAATTTGCGTGTTCGTTTTTGCATTACTGAAAAAAAAGAAGGTCGATAAGTTTATTAACATACAAGGTGGATAAGTTAATACAACAGATCTTATATGATCTGAAATCGGTTTGTCGGTTCGATATTCAGCGTTGATATCCGCCATGATACAGGTGTCCTTTAATCGAAATGTAAAAGCTAGTTTATTATTGCGTAACTCACACAAGTTGAAGTTGTAAAATGGGTTTCTCAGATATTTTACTTTTGGGAATGTTTATTCGTACGCGTTAGAATGAACATTATCCTCACGCCATTCGCTTCTTACCGATTGACATGCAATAGATCTCCTTTGACATTTTCTGCAGAACAGGAATATTACAGTCACCAATAAAGGATATAATCGAGCAACTACAATTACATTACATTGGTGAGCATTGAGCCATTTATAGTACAAACAGCGAACAATAAAAATACAGCCGTCATTTTCGATGCTAATTATGTGATATGCTAAGGAAAATAAGTAATCAGTGAAAATTCGTTGAAAATAGCATGAATGAAAAAATTCAAAGAAAAGTCGTATGAAACAACATAGGCATGTTCGCTCTTAAAAGAGACTGACATGAAAAACCGATGTTGCTCGGGATAAAACGATGAGCACTATTATATATTTGTGCACTATACTCATTACGACGTGATCCTTCTTATTTAGTGGGCTTATCGGTTTCGCAACGCTAATATCCTAAAAAAAATCTTGAAATCTTTTACAGCTCTTTAGAATGAGTATATATATATATATATATATATATATATATATATATATATATATATATATATATATATTGTGTACAGCAAGTGTTTAGATGAGACAAGTCATTGGTACCGTCGGTTTCAAGCCCGATAATATCAAGAGATGCGTATTGGCTGAAGAGAGCTTGATATGGATATCTTAAACGATCCTAATAATCGGGATTGAAACCGACGGTACCGATGACTTGTCGCATCTAACAATTTTCTGTACACAAAATATAAATACGCTCTTATTTTCGGTTTTTCCTTTTAATTGAGCACTCTGATGGGTTTCTTTTTCCCAAAAAAAATATTCACATATATATATATATATATATATATATATGTGTGTGTGTGTGTGTGTGTGTGTGTGTGTGTGTGTGTGTGTGTGTGGGTGTGTGTGTTTGTGTGGATAAAAAATCAATACGAAAAGCATATAAATGTATATAACTTTTTTGTATTTATTTCCTATGTGTTGACGTGTAGGAATACAAAAAGTCTTTCGAACAAAAAAAAAATGTTTCTTTCAGAAGTACATAATTTTGGACCGATCCTTCGGTTTTCATCAGCGTGAATTATGGAAACATAAGTGAGGGCGGGCAGGGTTAGCAGCAGGAGGGACACATATATAGTCAATGAAGTTACGATCTGAATATGACTTCAATATTTTTCATTGGAATGGTCAGCAACATGTGTGACCTCTATTCAGAACCAAGTCTTTCATAACACATTGAATTGGACACTCACGCACCCGACGTACACACTTGCATATATAAAAATACATGCATGTACACACCCACATTACCATATATGCTTCTCTACACACATGGAATGCGCACACACACGTTTATAGACGTACGAGCACATACACCTATACACATGATATATATTTCATTAAAAATCTGATTTATGAATTTATGGGTTTAAAAGGTTCCCTGTCAATAATTCACATAGAAAGGAGGACGTAGATTTTCCGCTCATAAATACCAACGTGGAAATTAAGTACCAATTCCATTTGCCTTCCCCTGATACTTTTATACCCATCATATAAATTTCACCAAAATAAGATAGATTTGAAGTATGACAGGAGGTTTTACACCCACCAATTTATAAGCTATAAAAGCTATTGCATTTGATTGACCATTGCAGTGTTTTACCCCGAGAATTTTATAAATATAATATACATTGAATTAAAAAAGTTGGTTGAGGTTCTAAAATGGGCATTTCTTTAGTTCGTATTGGAGTCATTAAGGCATTCTATTGTTTCTCACGGTGAATTCTTAATAAGAGTACACTTTTTGATTTAATGTACATGCGTTAACGTTATTTTCCATAGCAAACAAAAATATACACGCATACACAGACACACACACAGACACACACACACACACACACACACACACACACACACATATATATATATATATATATATATATATATATATATATATATATATATACTGACAGGGAGTCCGACGTTGCCCGGGATTGACTGATGACCAACAAATGTTTCACACATACATATTTTATTTTCATTGAAATCACCGCTTTTTCAATCAAATCGGTTGCCTTCACTAGTTGGGGATATATCGCTGTGCAATAAAGGGAAACTTCACATGCCCTCCCACGGTGACTAATATTTAACATATATATATATATATATATATATATATATATATATATATATATATATATATATTACATATTTTTTGCGGGGCACAAAATTTTATTATGGCTATGTACAGAATAAATCTAAACTTGTCCGAGAACATTATTTATTTAAGATTGTGAAATTAAAAAAATAAAAATGAATGTGTCAGCTGACCGATTTCGAAGCTCGCTCAACAGAGCTAAAATCGAGCTTAATTACGTTTTAAAAAGAAAAGGGGGGAACAATGAATTGGAGATGAAAAAGTAGGGGGATGTATAAAAAGAAGGGGGGATGAATTATTATTAAAGAGAAACTAGATTAAGCCCTAAGAGATTCTCTTTTTTGTTTGCAAAGAGAAGGTCTCAGAGTCTTAATATATAGTTTCTTGAATTTTAAGGTGATAAAAGTCAGCACTAAAATTCAAAGCACAAATACGATTATTTATAAGGTGCTCTCCTATAGATTAGCCATGGGTATTGTTCAAAACGTCCGAAGGTAGGTAATTTCCATTTCGAATTTTGTATGAAACATGTTGTTTTACCCTATTATCTAATCTTTGAGACGTCCGCCCGACGTAGAGCACACCGCAGCTACATTTAAATAAATAAATAATAGAATTGTTATGGTGGGGGGAAGAACGTCTTTACAAATTGAAGACAAAATGGGTTAACAAGAAAAAACAACACGGGTATTTGATGCAAAGTAACATTGTTGTACGACAGAAGAAATTTGCTTGGCAAATCTTTCACTCACATTACCTAGCCAAGGTAGACGTAGGTAGATAGGGCATTTGTCAACAGATGCCTGTTTAATTTTATATAAATTAGAGATTTTATTTTTAATAGTAGATTCCACGATTTGCAATGGAAAACCATTATTGCAAAGATGCTTAGTAATAAATTTGACTTCATCATTTAATTCGGTCTCTGAACATATCATACAAGCTCTATGGATAAGAGTGTTGATGAGATTATATTTTTGTTTAGTGGGGCAAAAAGAGTCCCAACGTGTGTAAAGACCAGTAAATGTGGGTTTACGGTAGATGGAAGTCAAGAAAACGGAAGGTGTTTTACACACCAGTACATCTAGAAAAGGAAGGGAAGAATTTTTTTCCCTTTTCTATAGTAAATTTGAGAACTGGGTGAATATTATTAAGGGAATAAAAAAGGTATCTGCTTCCGTTTCATTGTTGAACAGACAAAAAGTGTCGTCAACATAACGAAAATAAATATCTGGTTTTTGAAAGCCAGGTAAAAGACTCTTTTCATAGAAACCTACGAAAATATTTGCCAGAGCTGGTCCCAGGGGGGGACCCATCGAAACGCCATCTATCTGCCTAGACATAATGTTATTAAAACTAAATTCGACCGACATGGTGGCGAATTCCATAAGGTCCACAAAAATATTCTCAGGAAGAGGGGGAGTTGGGAGTTGACTGCAATAAAGGGCATCGGCACATATATCAATAGTCTCTGAGAGTGGAACGCAGGTAAATAGGCTTCCAATATCAAACGAACACATAAATTTTTCAGTCTGCGTATAATTCTGCATAATTTTTGCAAAATAAAACGAATCTTTAATGCAAAAAGAACTATACTCTTCCAAAACTTGTTCTAAAATATAAGTAAGCCATTTGGCTACTTTATGTTGGGCGGAACCTATCATGGATAATATAGGTCTTAAAGGTACCCCACTCTTATGGGTTTTAGGTAAACCATAGAGACGAGGACGTAGTGAACCAGTCGGTCTGATTAAATCAGAAATGGAGGAAGAAAGAGCTCTACTCTTCACCCATTTAACCAGATGTCTTTTTTGCTTCCCTTAATTATATTCACCCAGTTCTCAAATTTACTATAGAAAAGGAAAACAAATTCTTCCCTTCCTTTTCTAGATGTACTGGTGTGTAAAACACCTTCCGTTTTCTTGACTTCCATCTACCGTACACCCACATTTACTGGTCTTTACACACGTTGGGACTCTTTTTGCCCCACTAAACAAAAATATAATCTCATCAACACTCTTATCCATAGCGCTGGCATGATATGTTCAGAGACCAAATTAAATGATGAAGTCAAATTTATTACTAAGACTCTTTGCAATAATGGTTTTCCATTGCAAATCGTGGAATCTACTATTAAAAATAAAATCTCTAATTTATATAAAATTAAACAGGCATCTGTTGACAAATGCCCTATCTACCTACGTCTACCTTGGCTAGGTAATGTGAGTGAAAGATTTGCCAAGCAAATTTCTTCTGTCGTACAACAATGCTACTTTGCATCAAATACCCGTGGTGTTTTTCTTGTTAACCCATTTTGTCTTCAATTTGTAAAGACGTTCTTCCCCCCACCATAACAATTCTATTATTTATTTATTTAAATGTAGCTGCGGTGTACGCTACGTCGGGCGGACGTCTCAAAGATTAGATAATAGGGTAAAACAACATGTTCCATACAAAATTCGAAATGGAAATTACCTACCTTCGAACGTTTTGAACAATACCCATGGCTCATGTATAGGAGAGCACCTTATAAATAATCGTATTTGTGCTTTGAATTTTAGTGCTGACTTTCTTTTCTATCCTTAGTAAGTTGCACTCTCTTTATCACCTTAAAATTCTAGAAACTATATATTAAGACTCTGAGACCTTCTCTTTGCCAACAAAAAAAGAATCTCTTAGGGCTTAATCTAGTTTCTCTTTAATAATAATTCATCCCCCTCTTTCTTTTTTACATCCCCCTACTTTTTCATCTCCGATTCATTGTTCTCCTATTTTCTTTTTAAAACGTAACTAAGCTCGATTTTAGCTCTGTTGAGCGAGTTCCGAAACCGGTCAGCTGACACATTCATTTTTATTTTTTAATTTCACAATCTTAAATAAATAATGTTCTCGGACAAGTTTAGATTTAGTCTTTACATAGCCATAATATATATATTAGTTCTGATGATTTTAAAATCATAAGAGTATTTAACCTTGCCATGCGATTGCCTGATGAGATCAATAATGACGGAAATGTTTGTCACATTACATAGGAAAATATGAGTATATTTACATGAAGAAAAAACGATATATATATATATATATATATATATATATATATATATATATATATATATACATATATATATTGGTTCTTATGGTTTTAAAATCATAAGAGTATTAAACCATGCCATGCGATTGCCTGATGAGATCAATAATGATCTAAATGTTTGTCACATTACATAGCAAAATATGAGTATATTTACATAAAGAAAAAGCGATATATATATATATATATGTGTGTATATTTGTATGTGTGTGTATGTATATATGTATGTATGTACGTATGTATGTATGCATTATGCATGTATGTATGTTCATCAGATTGCACGGCGTCGCACGCTAGCCGTAAAAACGATTAATATATTTTAATAAATGCAGATTTCGTATGTATAATTATAGAGTTTATTATCTAACGGTTATTATACAGTACTTTACATATAGTAGTGATTTCAAGTTAAAAAATATATGACTTGGTTGCAATCAGCCAGAATCGAAATTAAAACATTTAAGTCTCCAGCAGATGTCGCTTAAATTTATCGTAAGGTCACATGCATATCAAACTTTTGAAAACTATAACATAATTAAACATATAATTGCATATAATAACATTTGCTCATTATTTAGCTGAGTCGAATTACGCTTATAAAGTTCAATTTTATAATTTTCAGCTCTTACTAATTATTTTTACCGGCTCGAATCTAAATCGAATTGGTTTCAGGGGTTCGAATCCCTCATATTTTAAGTTTAAAGTCTGTAAACCAAAAATTGTCAATGTAGTTTGGTAGACACCGTTTCGCACAAGACTAGATCGATTTTTATATAAATATTAGAAGATGGTTTGGTATTGTACAGCGTAAAATACGCTTAACTATGATAATGTAATTATGCAGATGCTGTGTTTATTATTAAAGAGTTAATTTCTTAATTGATTATTTTATTATAACGATTATATTTTAGTGATTTCAAAAATTAACATTAAAATTATAACTTCGGTACCACCAGCTTAAATCGAAATCAAAACATTTAGCTTTCAAATGGTATTGTCTACCATTAGAGATAATAATAAAGGGGCGACAAAACTTTACAAAATAACGCAGTTTAACGTATAAATGTATAATTGCGCATGCGTGGAGCATCACCATATATATATATATATATATATATATATATATATATATATATATATATATATATATATATACATATGAATTTGTGCATACTTTGAAAACAATATTCTATTTCATGCATGAATTGGAATATGAGACGTTCTACCACTCTTCGTTCAAATATGACTATCAGTTGCCGAAACTTAGAGTTGATTCACAATCACCAACATTGGAAAATGTTGTTCTCACTGCTGCATACATTTTTGCTTAATATATAAGACATATGTTTTCTCAATTAAATGATATCAATGTTTAAAAATATGTTAACATATACAAAAGAATAACATTTGCGATTAAATCAATAAAAATTTAACTCCAATCAATTACTTTTAATTTGAAGGTTAATTAAATGTAAATGTGAAAGTAACGACATATTTATTAGAATGACGCTGAAGTGTTAGACTGAGGATGGCTGTTTATTGTGGGTAAAAACCAGTCCCCCAAGGAGTGGTAAACTGTGTTAGGACGAAAATACAACTTACTTCAGCCTCAGAATATCTTAATAATTTACTGATTGCAGAGCAGGTCTTATGCTTTTATTCTATCCGCGAGACGCACAAATCAATTACAGAATTCAGTACTCTACACGAGGCATTTCTATTTTACTCTAGTTTTTGTTTGTTATTTTTATGTCTGCGTGCAAATTAGAATCAATGCGCACGTCCTACCAAATTCATTTTAACAAACTCAGATTCGTATCCCCCGTTCATTAAAAACGTTTTCCTCATTAACGAAGAATATAACGTCAATTTTCAATGACTTAATAAGGTAATAATAAAGCGTATTCATATTTTAATTGCCGTTGGCGGCCAGCTATAATGGTGCCTCTCTGTCATTTGTTTATGGCCCAATCCGTCAGACAACAGATAAAGGAACGAGGAGAATAAAAGAAAAGTACAATTAGCAGAAAATCGATTGAACAGTAATAAAACGAGTTAATGTCAAAGAAAAAGACTTTATGCCGTCATTTAAGAGTATTTATTTGCAAAACAGGTCCATTTGTTTATCATAAAATTTTGCCTGCCACATTTCTGCTGAATAATAAAATGTTATATTGCAAGAAATGAAGAATAGAAAAAACATGTTTGTGTCACATAGGTTTACTCATATATTTATGGTTGTGTCTTTCGGTGATGATAGCAGTAATTTAGATACGTGCAATATTATTCTCACGTAAAGAAGGTCGGCTGTGATATACTAAATTCTCTAATTACTTTATTCTTTTCCAGGTAGATTAATGACCGTAATATTTATACTTATTCGTTTTTTTTTTCAGGGAAAGGGCAGACTCGAATGTGGTAAACGTACCCCAGTGCCGTTTTCTTACATAAAAAAGAGACAGCATTCCAATATCATCTCTCTCAATCTCTGTTTCTCTTTCTCTCTCTCTCTCTCTCTCTCTCTCTATATATATATATATATATATATATATATGTATGTATATATATATATATATATATATATATATATATATATATATATATATATATATATATATACTTACTCCAAATATTGTCGAGGGGGCTGAGTGCCACAAGACAAAGCACATAATACAACGAAGGTTTTTACATCAGAGTTACCTTTTCCTAGATGCATATCTTAACTAAGACAGGAGCATCGCACCCAGTAAATTAATGCGCCTTCAAATAAAACCTAGAAATTTCTACGACGCGCCGCTGTACATACCGCGCCTAGCCTTCTCAAATTGTCACCCATCCGATACTGTGTTATCTTCGGTGATCGGACGAGAACCGGTGTGTCAACGTGATTGTACCGTACACACACCCCCCCCACATATATATATATATATATATATATATATATATATATATATATATATATATATATATATATATATATAGGAAGTTATAAAATGTATATGGCGATTAAGCTTTCATCCACTCTAGGATTCTTCAGTCTTATGAATCCTACAGCGGATGAAACGCGGAATATTCAGTGTAGCTTAATCGCCATGTACATTTTATAACTTACTAACTAGATCTACCTATGTATTGAGCACTTTTGAAGTAAATACTTAAAATCTAGGCATAAATCTATACTTTCGTATATAAATTTTATGTGAGTAAATTAAGTAGTTATATATATATATATATATATATATATATATATATATATATAGAGAGAGAGAGAGAGAGAGAGAGAGAGAGTGGGAGAGAGAGAAATAGAGAGAGGTGTGTGGTAATTTAATACATTTCGGTTTGTTTCTATTCATAGAATCACACGGCGTTTTCTGAGACTAAATATAGAATTATTTTCCTTGCTGCTTCAAGACTGGATTGACATATTATGTTTCTTTTTGAATTTTTGTGATTGCGAAATTATAATTTAAATTAGAAAAAAGCACAATGCCTGTTGCATTGATGAGCTTGCGAAAGCAGGGCACATGTTATTAACTGAACTATAGAAGCAATATACTTATCCCATTAATCTAGCTACTTACCATTTTTTTCTTAATTCTTTTTCTGTTTCTCTTTTTTTTTGCTCTCTGTTACATAAGGAGTATATGCCGCACGTAAATGTATGTATAAAATCTGACACCTATATTGCATACCGAATGCATATTTAATCAGATCTATGTGTATGTATATTATATATGTCGTGTCGTCTTAGTTGTGAGTGTACACACACTTGTCTTTTTAATGTATGAGCTTAACTGTATGGTCAATTTGTCACGTGCGTGTTTGTGTGTGTGAATATTTAACACCTCTATAACAAGTTTCCAAATGTACGTATAATAAAATTGAACTCCAGTAAAATAATATCACGACTTTCCGTAAATGGATGACATATATAGGTTGGAACAATAAATTTGTTACCTTTAAGAAAACGACACTACATATTTATTTCTACTTTTTTATTGGGACAATAAATTCAGGTAATTTAATTATGTAGTAGAGAAGACATCCATTCAATGTTGCTGCCTTAAGCCTCAAGCATCGCCTCGATACGGGTGTGGAACTTAGAGTATACTTTTTCAGTAAGCGCCGACGGAAACACAGCGAATACGGGGCGGATGGCGGCGATCAGGCTTGCTTTGTTATTGTGGAAGGTCATTCTGGTGAGGTCCTCGGGGTATAACCAAATGAAGGAGTCCAGAAGATTCAAATCGGGGAAGGAAGTAGGAGAAGTGTGCAAGGTCGTAGCGCTCCTTTGGAAAACAACGCTGGGTTTCTTTTGGACTTGTGAGCCGGTACCGATTCGTTCTGCCACACCCAAGGCCTGCAACCGGCCACCTGATTGTACCAGAAGACACCCACATTCTTCAACACATCCAGGACACTTTGGTGTTAACTTTTAAGACGACTTCGAAGATGTGAGATGACACGATGTGTCTCTCACTTGAAACAATACCTAAGACCATGACAGTGGCTGGCAACTTCATTGAGCAGCACCCTCAATCGTTGAACTGTTTCGGTTTGCATTTTGAGGGTGCTGATAATTGTCTTATTCACAAAACCTAGGCTGTAGAGAGCATGGGTTGTACAGCGGCGCATCTCCAGTCTCGCTCGTTGAATATTCCGTCATTTTCAGGCAGAATAAAATACCCATCGCTTTTGAGATGTGTACATAACTGGCTAACTAGTAGATAGTTTGCAGCAAAAATACAGGAAACCGGTTTTCATCAAACGGAAATGAAATTACGTCGTCTTTTCTATGTTGACACTTTTATCGTCCCACCCTGTACTTGTATTACTAAAGACGAATAAGCATAAATCTGCGTAGCCCATAGATAAAAATGAGGTAACCTTATTTAGTTCCGTCATCTTCGTTTTCTTGTCAGCATTTTACCTTGTTTTGTGGACGTTGGAAGAAATACTTCCTTAACTTCGTTGCACAAGAAGAAACTTCCGGTTATATTTATTGTAGCGTTATTCGCTGTTTTTATTCCTCATTTACTTCAAAGTCTACTTTACTTGATCTTCTTACATGCCAGCCTATCACTAAGCGGATCTCCCAGTAATTGAAAACTCAACTCTCCGACCTGTCATTAACCTAGATAAAATTAAAATACTTCTGGGTCTGATTGCGTAACCTCTTTTGTTTGTAATATATCACCTTTTATATTGTAAACGTATATCTTTATATTATTAAATTTAATTATTGTTACTGTAAACCAACCTGACTGATATCGTTACACACCCAGCCCGATTATTACGAATTCCATTTCTGGTCAAATGTTTACTATTTTCAAAAGTTGGTTTCTAACATATTACCGTCTAGTTATGTATAGCTAAACTATCTAACGTATGTGAGTCTATTCTGATCTTAGAGTTATTTAGTGATAAATCATGGATGGACAGACCGATAAATGAAATCCTTAACCATATCTCTATTGGATAGGTGCGAAGGGGATAATTTCTAATGAAGACCAATAGTCAGTGCTAGTGATAACTCAATAGCAAACGACCGTTGCGATTACGCAAAATTATTTACAAAGCATGTTGAATGTATTGAAGAGTACTAGTAATTTGGAGAGACTTGTTAATCGTACCGAATCGTACTTTAACGACGGCGAGAATTTTCAAAGTCCAGCAATGGAATTGATATTCAAACTGCTCTACAGAACGAGGAATTTTCAAAGTTTTACTTGCATGCGCATATTAAAATTTCTCGGTAGGATAGAGACTAGTCAAAAGTTCGGTTTTTGTAATACGTATGTTAAATTCTCTACAGAATGACGGATTTTCACTTTTACTTCCGAATGCTTATGTAATCTTTATTAGAATCGTATTTTATTATACTCATTTTAGGGAGAACGACACTTTAAAAATAAATCAAACCGAAGCCTATCGACGGGGTCAATTCAAAAAATGTTCGACTTTGATGAGTTGCACAAACATTTGTCAATCTTAAAGTAGCTAATGCCTTCTTTTTATGATATAATTGCAGCATGTTCGTTACATGATATGCATTCTGAAGTCTCGATAGCCATATAAAGGAGAAACGAAAAAAATATGACATCGTCTTATAGAAATAGAGTGGAAGATTTCGTTCAAATTCATGATGTGGCTTCACTTTTTTATTATCTCTGCCTTTTCAACCCGCTTGTAATGTTATTTTCTATTACGCCCTTTACTCGGGTAAAAGCAAAGGTATATACATATATATATATATATATATATATATATATATATATATATATATATATGTGTGTGTGTGTGTGTGTGTGTTTGTGTGTGTATGTATGTATATATATATATATATAATTACATAGGATTCTTTATTGTGAAGCGAAGTATCTATCTATCTATCTATCTATCTATATATATATATATATATATGTATCTATACATATATACATTAGGCGTCTCCAAACATTTGTGCAGAAAGTCATCATTATACACATTATGTAGTAACGCCATCATTTCGTGTGTTTACTATAGTTTTGGTCAATTTCTATGGAAGATCATTTATGCAGAAATTTATGAATAAATAAAATATGGATAAACATAATATAAGACGTACCTTTTATAAAGCAAATAGATTTTTAATAATGAACTACACAGGTGATAAATTAATGTTAACCTGTTCTATTGATACATGTATCTAAAGGTGATGTCGCGTGCAATCTCCGTACTTTTCTTGAAAAAAGGCGCACATTTTTATTAACACCTCTTTCATTTTAAAAAATCAAACCCAAACGAATTTTTTTATAGTCGATTTTGCTTTTGTAATTTTTATTATCGCAAGAGTAATATATTCTATTATATGAACATATGTTTTTTTTATTATTGAAAATCTGTTATATGAAAAAAGTGTAAACTTCATATCGCGTAATATTTCAATTTAATATCATTTAAAACGTTTTTAAAATAATTATATTTTTAAAATTCTGCTTTTTTGTTGTAGTTCAAATCACTATATTACCGAGAAAAAGAAAAACAAGAAAAATTGGTTATGCTATTTTTAACATAGTAATATTGATTTTTTGCCCAATTTTATTAACAACTTAAAGGTAAGTGAAAAAAACAACAGGATATTATATATATAACAAAATAACGATTTCTTAAATTATTTCATATTTTCAGCTTGAGAATATGTAAAAATTCTTACTTACCTACATTGATTTTGGTAAGATTCTATAACATAAAAATAGGGGGTGAGGAATACTTAAAAATATCCCTCTAATATATTTAACGAAACCTTATTTCATTATGTAAGTTTATCTAATAATAAATAAATAGCGAAAATTTCAGTAAAAAATGAGTACTATTTGATTTTTGCATGATTTTTCAAACAGGGGCGTGTCAACAGCTAAAAAAATCACTACATAGCGACGTTGTTTTAAAGTGTCGATAATGTAAACACGATTTTTGTCTCGCATTCTCATTATGTTTGTATGCAAAGGATGTTCATTTAACCTTTATATTTTACTCTTAAAAATGTGTTTTTTGTTTGTAATCCATTACGATTGGTATTACCTAATTTCTTACCGTTTTAAGCAAATTATTAACCTATATATAAATATATATGTGTGTATATGTATATATCTACACCAGTGGGAATTTGTAAGAGGGCATTCTCAACCTATATATTACACGAATTATTGATCTGCAGACTTGAAACTTTGTATACACGGTATTCAGATATGTGAAAAACGTTGTAATTTGGGTTTCTCCAGAATAGTGGGTGCTAAGGGATCAAAACTGAGAAATTTGTACGTCGGGGTCCCCAGATGTTTATCTGTGTGTCAAGTATTTCATTGGTGCGCATGCAGGAATCGTTCAGATGAGAGATTATTTATGTTAAAACTACGTATGTTTAAAAACACTTAATAACGAACGTATAAAACTGGCTTCATTGTTATCGAACCTGGCTTTATGGTCTTAAGGTTTTGGTTTCAGTCTTGGCTCGAGTATATATTTTATTTTTACTTACAAGAAGTGAACAGTTTCGAAAAAAGATAATACTCGAATGCACATGTCTCAGATTCTGTTTGATGTTAAAATATAATATTTATCTGTATTTTACGACCGGGCAACGCCGGACCGCAAGCTAATATATATATATATATATATATATATATATATATATATATATATATATATATATATATATATACAAGAAAAATGTAATTTTTCGCCAATAATTGCTTTGCTGTCTATGACATATGGCATATGTTATACTTTCTGCAAACTTACGTAGATAAAAAAAACAATGGTTTCATAGCAGACGTAAGAACAAGGGAAGTGGCAAGAAAAATAAAGAAGATATAAAATACACAAAGAGAAGAAAATTGAACAGGTACCATCGATAACACCCGATTTCTTCAGACTTTACATAGAGTAAAAATATACTATTCTTGAACTGTCATAATTTTAAGAAACTGGTCGGGGTGAGGGGTCGCAATGAAAGGAATTGGAATCCTCACTTGTCGACAAGGCGTGTGTTTCGTAGGACTACTTTCCAAAATTTCGTTTTCTATCTATTCAGCTATTTAAAGAGCTAAGATGGTTTGAGTAAAGGGGGGTTATATTAATGTCAGGCAGATTTTAGAAATCTACGTTTAATGCCTTTGCATTCAATGCACTTTTTACTTTACAAAACAGACATTGCAGACAAATACTTGTTCAGGCGTATTAAAAAGCGAATCGGTCTCCACACACCGTAATTAACGATGTTAGCATATAAATTAATGGTTCACCTATCTGGCACAGCCAAGTAGTTTTCTACAAAGTTAACGGTTGAATAGTTTCCATCATAACATAGACGACACTCGGAAACTAAGTAACAATTTGTCTCTATCAACTTTACTCCACCCTCTCCCTTTCTTTAATTACCTGTCTCTTCAAATGATGATTCCAAACAAAAATACAAAATTGAGACATTTGCAGATGCTTCCTAGCATATATCGATCGAGTTTATCCGTAATTCTATCTGTATTTTAACTTGGTATTCAAATTAAATTAGCTTTAAACTAAAATAAATCAAACACGATTAACTGGTCATTAAAGCAAATTGAACAATAATTTGAATAGGGATGGATGCAATAGACTGAAGCATGTCGGGTTCCTGCTCAGATTGTCTCATCGAACTCATTATCTTACCTCGAAGTCCATTTTAAGGTACAGAGGCCGTGATCCAAAAACGGTCATCTTCCCATTTAATTAAAATCACGATCGTAATAATAATTATTATTGTAATAAAGCAAACATGATTAACTGATCATGAAAGCAAATGGGACAATAATTTAAATAGGAATGAATTCAATAGCCTAAACATGTCGGATTCCAGTCAGAATTGTCCCATCGAATGCAAAAGAGAATGGTAGTTCTGGGAGAGAAATGATAATTGTCATTGAAAAGATTGTAGGCCAAACTTCGATGGGGATAACATCAGCGTAAAATGTGAAGCTTCCCTGGTCCACTTTCGTAGGGCAGATACCGTACTAGTTGAACCATCGGATTACCCAGTCATTCCCCTTCCTTCGACTGCCAGATTTAATGTCGCACTTCAGCATAGAATGAAATATTACTCACTTGTCTTACAAAATGTATGGACATATCTAATTGTCGATCAGTCGAAGGATTTCTTTTAAACGAACATGTCCGTCAATAGATCTGTCACGCTTAGCATTCATGTTCATCTGCTATGCTTGTTTGAAATTACATTTTCAGCCATTTATTATGAGTAACCTTTAAATAATGAGTTACCTCCGAAAATGTTATATATAGAATAAGAGAAGTGCATACTCATTTCTACAATTTAGCAACATTTGGTAAAGAATAAACTTGAATCTCATCCTGGCTGGATCGCTAAGTTTTAGTTCTACCTCCACAACAATCTTTATTTCTTTGCCTTTCCTTAAAAATCGTGGATATTTTCGTGATCGTTTTATCAGTAGCAAATGTGATACTCAAATGGTTTCATTAACAGTTGTAATATTCAGATTTTTATCGTGGAATAAATAAGATCTCTTAAAACAATTATCAAATTATTCCTGAACTAAAGGGGCATCATATCCGAAAACAAGGAATTGCAAATATAGACAAGTTTCAGAATTTTAAAGGTCGTATCCCGATGTGCAGATTATTGAAAGCCAATAATAAAAAGGGTGTTGGATATTTATACTTGATAGCTGGTGGACAATACAAGCATCGACCGAAGTTTATTATGTTTCTACATGTTATTAAATGATTCATCGTATTTAAATAATAATCTATTAAATATGTGCAATATGACAGTATTCTTGATATAAATGGTTTAACTCTTAATAAATCAGGGCGAATAAATATACGTTGTAATATATATCATTACTCGTGTTTGTATATTAAGCTTGTTTCATGTATTACGGATGTATATATATATATATATATATATATATATATATATATATATGTATATATATATATAAATACATATATATATTTATAAATATATATATATATATATATATATACATATATATAGAGAGAGAGATAAAGATAGAGAGAGAAAGACAGAGGGGAGCAGAGATAGAGATAGGAGGACAGATATAGTTATTTCATGATATTTGCGATTCCAATATATTTTTCAATATTGACCGAGAGATAAAATGCTACAAAGCAATTTTTCGAATAGAAAATAGCTCACCTGCAATATTTGCAATATGTTGTATGGTTCGACATTTTACATTATTATTTTTTTATTTTTTATTTTGCATTCGTTTAATTTAATCTTTAATCTCAAACTTAGACTATGGCATCAGTTCTTGACGAGGAATTTATTTCGAGCGTAAAAGAAAAAGAAAAGGAAGAAAGATTTTTTTTAACTACGTCCAGCCAATTGCAGTTGTTTGGGATTACACGTATAGTTCAATATTAAGCATATGTTTTTAAAGAGCGAAGCATCGAACAGAGATATGTACATGCTGATTACGTTTAGGTAAGAGAGACTTAATGATCAACATATAATTTTATACGGTTGCTTGAACATATCTATAAACAAGTAGCTTAACATGTGGCAATAGAAATAAAAAATTAAAAATTAATTGTGATTTTTTTTAACCAAAATAAATAACAAATATAACGATAGAGTTAATTCAAGTCGAACAGTCATATAATGATCTCACTTGTCTTAATAGAGTATTATAATGACTAGTAACGCTCCTCATATTATTGACATTGTTTTACATTTCTCTCATTTTTTATGACAGTTCATATACTAATAAGTAAAGAGCTATAGTTGTCACGAACCATATCTAAAGCTTGCGTACGAATAGGAGCTGTCAATTAAGATGTGTGTTTAAATTACATTTAAATTTTTTCATGTTCTTACAGTCGAGGGCACAGAGATGCAATTCTAAACGTTAACTGTGCGAAAGAAACAGTTAGATTTGAAGTTTTTCAGTCATACAAACACATCTCCAGATAAGAATTAGAATATTGCTTATAGTAAATTTAGTCGAAAGTATATATGTTAAGGAGGTACGAATCTAGTCATTTCGTCGGATCTACGGAGCACATTTCGTGAAGGTACTTATAAAATTATCATGGATATGGTGATGGAACAGACGATTAAGCATGTTAGACAGAGCTAAACCTATTAGGTTGGGATCTCTTTTTTAACCCTGTCTAGGATGCGGATACTAGTGTTTGGAGCACCAGCTCAGATGTTGAAACTGTCCTTCATCTATGGATAAATGGTGGTTTTATAGGTACAAGGGACGTTCCAAATGTAATGCCTCCTATTTATTTATGTCGCCCTAATGGCTTTAAGCGAATTGCAAATTGCATTGCTATGATAACGACACCTATGTATTTATGACCTCAATGTTTAATTTCTCTATTATACATACTGTGAGTGTAAGAGTTAGAAAGAAATCACTATTATAGACAAGCGTCAGGAGCAGAGATGTGATTGATTCTATCCAGGCAGGCAAAAATGAACCAATGAACATTCACCGGGGCCTGTTGACAATTTAGGAAGTCGATGTAGTCGATGCCAATACAATTAGAGGATGGTTTTGTCAATTTTAGAGTAGCAACAGAGATTTGAATGACAAGTGGAGCTCCGGGCTTGTACGACTGAGGCACTAAAAAGGCTGGTGCATAGAGAATGGTGGTATCTATATGGAAAAACAAATTCTAGAGCACAAGATGTCGCTCGTGTTAATGGTACAACTCCCACTTTCGTAACGCTTCATCAGTTTTGTCTTTGAGTAAAATATAAGCAGCCTTGCTTTCGGAACGGCCCTTGTATACAGGGCACAAACATGTGTAAGAAATTATGAAGGAGGCACTTTTTTCTAGACGGACGTGAAAATATGCTGTGCAACGCCATACGTCTATGTCATTTATCTTTTGAAATGCTTACATACACGAAAATATGTAAATGGTCTACCCCAAATCGAGTTGGTCGTTTTCTTCTTTAAAAAATAACCAATAAACTCTATACACTATATAAAAAGATATCTGTGTGTTTATGCAAAGCAACTAGATCACCAGCAAGCGAATTAAAAGTATATAAATTAGAGAATAATCAATTTTTGTATAATAATACACATGTATTTTTAGTTTTACATCAAGAAAAGCTTCCACTATGAGATTGTCTTTTTTACAAAATATAAAATACTAATTGCATGATTCAAATCATATTATTTTTAAACGCAAATTCCATGAACAAAGCTTCTTTCCCAAAAGTGTCCGCCTCGGGAACACTGTTCCGCTGGCCTGCTTCCAGCTTTACTACGAAATAGTAGTCATCCAAACTAATGTAAATACGTTCTTATTGAATCGTTCTAATAAATAATCAAATTTTATCCAATATACACCATTAACGATTACTACACTACAACTTTACATTCATTAACCCTTATCGTTGAGTTGCTTTCGGATCTTAGTAAGTGGTGATTCAAAGTAAAAAAAATATATAAATACAGTTTTGTGTTATTTAAAATTAAATACTAGCAGAACACGTAAACCGGCGTTGCTCGGTGGAAGCCTTCCTCCCTCTCAAAAAAAATAAACTACGATTGTTGATAATCTGAAAGTAGTGTTTGAATCTGATAAAAAAACAAATAAGCGAATGCATAAATCCGTATTCTATAATAAAAGTACGAAAAAATGGTCCATTAGAATAAGACTAGAAAGTAGAAACAGATTTTTCAGATTTTAGGGATTCCCAGTGTATATGAACTCTTTAGATTGATAGAATAGACGCCCCCTCAACATCCCCATGTAAAGAACGTATACCGGAGCAGAGCGCCCCATTTTTAGTTGGGGGGATTGATAAATAAATCCCCCAGATTTAACCGTGAAAATCGTTGACAGCATACCCACCCGCAATTGACATGGTTGGTCGCATTCTCGATATGAGTGAAGTGAATTTTTGTACCGCGCACATGAGTACAAATCAGGCATTGAATTACAATGCAGAATACACATGTTTATATCTCTAGAAGCACTTGTCTGCGAAAAAATTGAATGAGACTTTCGTAATTAGCATAGCCGAAAACTATAAAACTGGTCAATGCAACGAAAAATGTGGAGGTGGATGTAATTTCAAAATCCCCTCCCCGCCAAAAATGTTAACGCGTGCGCGTGTAAACGAAATCTAACCACCCTAGTGAATAGCAAAGTCAAAAGTCGTAATTGTAACGAAAAATGTGGATACTTGAAAATGTCGATATCGAAATACCCTGGCCACATCACTGAAAAATAAATTGCGCGCGTCTAAACATCGACTTGGAATCTTGAAAACAAAATAAAACGAACTTCATTTTCATTATTACTGGAGAAGATGTATTTCACCTGTTATTGTTTTAGTATTAACGAATTACTAATTCGTTATTTTCCTTGCTAAAATGAAATGAACTTATTAAGTCTTTTATTTTTCCATGCATGCTTGAATAAAATTCACTAAAAATGTAAGAAATAAATAACACGACGCTATTGGTCAAATAACAAAGCCAATGCGTAATAAACAAGAATAAGTTGACCTTGGCCCGAAGGCCAAGGAATTAAAAGCTCCCAAATCGTGCACTCTTTTAATTAACTGAGAATTTGCTAAGATTGTTATTCGACAATTTAAAGGCTTCACTCATTTCGTTTATTTCTTTGTAAACAAAGCCATTTTAATCGTTTGTTAATAGCGACTTCCTGACTCTTCACAAGCTGTTACACTATCGAATAGAAAGTCCTGGCTTTGAAAATTGTCATAATAAAAATAAAGTTCGTTTCATTTTGTCTTCGAATTTCCGATACGATGTTTAAGTTTTCTGGACACTGACGATTATTTTTAGCAGTAATTTTGCCATGATAATCAGATATTAAATGAGAATTTGCTAAGAATATTAAAGCTGTGAATTTAAATTATTTAACTATTTCGTTTCTCTTGGTTAAGCAAAACGATTTTAATTGTTTTGTTAACAGTTGCAAGCTTATACGGGGAAACTGTATGTGCATGAATGTACTTACATAAGTTAGTTCCATGTGGAAGCATAAAAATGATTTCCAGATTCGGAAAAGGGTTGATATGCCATAAAACAAGACAACCAAACCAAAGGTGATAACTTCGGTGCAACATAAATGTAAAAGGTGATAATGTATGTACGATTAACTGTTTGCGAACGGTGATAACGTACGTAGGAGCATAAATGAATGGAAATGGTGCCAACTTTAATGTATTTAACAGATTATAACTTACGTACAAGACAAATTTGTGTGAAAGGTAATAACCAAGCTGTATTTGTGTTTCTATTTCTAAGCTTAATGCTTTCAGCGTTAGACTTAATTGGTTCTGAAATATTTAGTTGAGAGAGATACACATAATTAAATCCCGGATAAGACGATAACATATCTAAAGATAGGAATGATCGTAGCTCCGTTCTCTGGAGATAATAAAATTATGCACTTCTTGAATTAATCTTTAATTAAGCTATCAGATAAACTACTGTACGATTATTAGGTTTTACGTACATACGACTCCCACGAAAATTGAGGACAAAGAAAATACTTGTGAGAAGGTTGACTATTTTTATGCTTTTGTGGTAGACCGCTTGATTGATTAGCTTGGCAATAATATATCAAATGACCATAATTGAACAAGCAATCTTGGATGGCAAACTCCTATATTGCAGGCTCCTATATGGTTTACTATTATAGAAAACTGATCACATGTAATAACAGAAGATGTATCGAAACACAGGAGTGGGTATGTTTGATCTGGCATAATGATGATTCATTCAAATTGTGGGATCTGCATACGGGCCTGGTTCACAAAGTATGGAAATAAAAAATTAAAAAAAACGTTTACAAATGTTTTTGATATAGATGTACATAATAATACTTTGATAAGTATGTTTTAACTTAAATAGGGATAGTATGTTAAAATTGTGGGGTCTGCATTCGCACTTGGCCCCCATAGAATTGAAATAGGAACAAACTTTAATAAATACTTTTTATATCTATCTGCGGAAGTATTCTTTGATAATTATGTTTCAGTTTGAAGAAATATGATATAATAAAATTATGGGGTGTTCGTTCGCGCCTGACCTTCATAGAATGTAAATATGTCACAAAGTTTCACAAGGTTTTTTTTAATAGAGATCCACAGAATATTGTGATAAGTGTTTCAGTGTGAACAGGTATGGTATAATAAATTATGCGGTTTATCTATTTTATTCTGACTTTCATCATATTTTGCTTTGGTTTGCCTACTAAATTAGTTAATTTCGACCAGTTTCAGCTATTACATTGTTTTGAATGCACGGAGAAACAATTACAGCGAAAGGACTGAAAAAATACATGAAATGCATCAAAAACTTCGAAAATAACGCCCAGGAATAATCAACAGAAAATCACCAATTCTTCTTCATAACAATGCCAGACCACACGTTGCTAAACCGACCGTTTAGATGTAGAACGAGTTGGATTACGAAATTCTTCCTTATTTTCCTTATTCTCCCGACCTCTCCCCTAACAACTATTATTTTCCAAGCATCGCGAAAACCTTTAGGCGTAAGAAGTGCTTCCAAAAGCTACACAATATCAAAACAGTCCTCAGCGACTTCATCGTCACCAGAACGCAATATTTTTGCGTTATTGGCATACCCTTGTTTTGCGTTGAGGAACTTGTGTTAATGCTTCTGGTGCTAGTTTTTATCAATAAATTTTACTTGTGTCCAAATATTTACATCTGAATATAAAAGTTAAAAACCGTAAATATTTTCTTGTTAACCTGATAGTAAAGCTGCACATGTATAAAGAAGGAGAGTTTTAATGTAACTAAACGTGATTATAGAACTCTCTGCAAACAGATAAATTATTGAGTATATTAACTCCTAAGTGAAACATTTCTATAATTTGCGAATTACTAAAGATTTCTAACCGGTTATGTCTGAGATATTGAAAAATTATTTTCAAGCTGGTAATGTACGTATAAATATATATCTAAGTGGAAGTTCATATCTTCAAGAAAAGAAACCCCTTGTTTTGTGAGAAGTTAAACGACTAACAGTTCGATTACTACCTGCTATATCTAGGGTGTTAAATACTTTGGACAATAGCTGTATCTAAGATATTGCGCACTTCTATAAGTAAGGAGCAACCCAGAGCACAACTAAAAACAATGTGATTTTTCCTCTCCAGAAAACTAATTATTATGTGATTAGCAAAAGAAAAAAAAAGTGAGACTTGCAGCGCACAAGAAAATACTTAATATAATTAAAAATACCCTTAGAGTACTATTAACATATGTTGCTCCCCTTTATCTATAGTTGAAAACTTGAACAAATTAATTCAACATTACAGGTTTACTAGGAATTGTGTCATGACGTTAAAATTTGAGATAGTGAAATCATGACAAGTAAATTTTAAGTTTTAATATAATCTAATATATATATATATATATATATATATATATATATATATATATATATATATATATCGAAATAAACTTTAAAACGCATTTTCGGTTATAAAACTCCCCACCCGATTAAGAGGAGCAATGTATGAGGAACGATAGAGTAATGTAGATTAAAGTTAACTTAACACTTTATTACATTATCACGTCAATAAGGATTAGGGCAATTAAAATGAGTGAAAGGAAAATGGGAGGGGTACCTTTTTAGTTTATGGCATTTCAAAGCTAAATTCTTCTCATCAAAAAAAGAGAAAAAACAGCATTATAACAAGAGTAAGAAAAAAACAGACAACATGGATTTATATACATTTAATGTTAGAAGTGGGAAAGTAGAGGTGAAGAATTAATGAAAGGAAAAAGAAAGGGGGAGCATAAAATCTATTTTAAATACGAGAGAAAGGGGGCATTGTGTGCAAAGTGGAATTAAGTAAAAAGGATACGTAATAAGAAAAATATAGCTAAGAGATATTAAGAATATAAAAAAGTAATAAAACATAGATTTTAGCAAGAAAAATATGGGGGAGAGAAAATACCGCATTTTCTCTCCTCTTCTGCCGAGAAGCATTTAGCATTGAAATGTCATAGAATAAAGATGTTACCCCTGTAATTTCCCTATCAATTACTTTGATTACTATCATCCTTATTGCATAATTATAAAATACATTTCTAATGTAACTTTTATTTTTTCTCCCTATCTATCCCTATAAATACACATATATATGTATACACAGACTTTTTTATTTATACATATATACATTTATTTGTATTCATGAATGAATATAACAATATATGTAAACATATGTGTGTATATAAGTGTACATTTTTATACATAGATACGTGTATATATGTATATATATACATATATATATATATTCATGTATGTATATATGTATGTATATGGACATATATATTCATGCATATATATATATATATATATATATATATATATATAAAACGATTGTATAATCGAACTTTCATTATAAACACTTGAAACTCTCTGCAACATAAATTATATTAACTGTGCACACTACTTATGTATGCGAACCCATTAGACAAAGTTGTAGAATTCACATAAATAAACACTTGATTTACATTTTAAAGTAATAAATTCTGAAAATAAAATCAATTTCTCTAACAATTAAAAATGTAAATTAGGCACAACATATAATTGGTAAATGCTGACCACTATATTAATATAAGCTTATAGTGCGATTTGTTAAACGTAAGCGTAAAATCAGTTGAGTAAAAATACTGTAAATATTTATGTATTTTTTAAATCTCTCCTGCATATAGAATCAAACAGGTTATGCTAAAGTAGCAGTTAAAACAACGCTATAGGCGTAAAATATAAAGTTTCGCAAATCTGCAATAATTTTTCCTATATGAGGACTTCGACATGAAAGAGGTTAAGTCTATTTTTATGATTTACGTTCGTCTCGCATCGGAGTAATGGGGTAGATCACAAGTGTCTACGATTTATACTTTAATACTGTTTTCCCTCTCACCAGTTCTTTCTGCGCGCTGTATTATTTCGCTTCTCTTTAACGTAACACGCCGACTTTGATTTCGCGAACAATTTGCGACTAGCAGACCAATTATATTATTTCCTTCCGCCTCCAGCTGTTATTAGGTTTCGAGTTGCCTTCGAAAATCTACTAATGCATTGGTGCCGAGCAAGATTTTCAATTACTAGTCTCTATTCTTAGTTGAGCGACTATTGCGTTTCCTATGTAGCTAACTTCACAAGCTCACCATGAAACTCTGAGACTCTGCTTCGATTTGAGACAATTAAGGAAAGCGAAAATTGGTCTAGAACAATCATTAGTGTGCGACTATTTAGAGGCCTTTATATATGCTAGTATTACCGGTAATCAGTGTTGGTATTTGCACACTAACAAAAATATACACTCCTGCACACATATACACATATACATACCTACATACACATCACATACAGACCCCCCAATATATATATATATATATATATATATATATATATATATATATATATATATATATTAAGTAAAGTGATTTTCAATTTAAAAATTTAAAAAAAAAAAAAAAATTTAATTTAACAATCAAATTTTAATTAAATTAAAAATCAGTTTCATAAGAAGGAACAACAAAGTCAATTATCTGTACGATCGTTTCGGAAATCCATGCTTTTTATTTGTGTTCCATACAAATAACTTTAAACACGTTCGTTATACTTGAATTGAAATCTATCGGGTACCGGGTATTCATAAAACAGATGACAAGTTGATAAATATTCGATGACGCAAAGTATCAAATTTAAAATTTTGCCCCCTTACCAGCCTTGTTTTCCGATTAAAAGGTGTTCCATTGTCTCAATACCCCTTATAATAATTTTCAAGTCTGTAGATAAAAGAATTGTGTAGTATATGGGTTGGGAAATCCCCCTCACACACACGCAGTCTTACTTTATTTTATTATACTAGTAGGCTTCCGGCATTGCCAGGTCGTAAAATACGCAATCATATTATACTTTAATGAATACAGAAATTGAGACATATGCATGCGAGTATTATATTAGTCTTCCTTTAATTAAAAAAAAATACCTGACCTGAGATGGGAACCAATCCATAAAGACAATGCGTCAAGTACGATTACTAATCGGCCAGCGTGACACGCGCGTTAAAAAAGTATTTTGAAATCGATTTATACTTAACATAAACAATCATGCGCAATCATGAAACAGTTAGCAAACAGAGAAAATCCGACGACTAATTTTTCAATTTTTACCGGTTAGAACATTTTCTCCTGGATTAAAACCGATTAAAATTTTTTCCACGTGTCTGAATAACCAATACATCAAATTTAGTGTCTGTAGATTAACAATTCGTTGAGTATATAAGTTGAGAGCTGTCCTCACACACATATTCTAATTTTTATATAATGTAAGACTAGCGGGCCGCATGAATATTTTATTTTAATTAATGCGAACTTCTTATTTATTAAAACAGACATACCATACGTATAACAAATTATGTGCGTATAAAACGTATTTCAGGTAGGTATTAAACTATAAATTCCTTTACAAAAATGAAGTTAAAAAAAGCGGAGAAAAACTGAGACATGTGCATGTGGGTATTATGTTTTTTTTTCTAATGAGTTCACTTCTTTGCAAACAATAAAAAAATACCCAAGCACAGATCCAAACCAAATCCATATGTCAGCGAGTCAGGTATGAATACCCCTAAGCAGCGCCATTCTCCCGGATAAAAAACAATTAAATTGTTGGCCACATGTCGTAATACCCTACATACCATATTTCAAGTGTCTAGATCAAAAACTCGTTGAGTATATAGGTTGAGAAGAGTTCTCATACACACATTCACACTTTACTTGGAGGATTATCCATTTTAAAGAAAAAATGTTTTTCTCTTCGTGGTTTCTTTATTAGATTTTTTGCAATAGTTTTCGCATTGCTTGTGCTATTAAAAAAGGATAGATGTAATTAAAGATACTATTTTTTTCGAAAATTCGTATAACCGTTTACGTGTGTCCAAATTTTAAATAGTATGCTGTATGATCGAGGCATTTATACAAGTAGAGGTACTGTTAAATTCTGGCGTGTATAGGAAGGGAATTGGTAGGGTTTTTTAGGTTAATTATTGTGGGCAGGGAGATAGAATGTACAAGAATTGTGCTGTTCTAAAGTAGATCATGAGTCGCAATTTTGATAGAGTTATTTAAGGGAAGGAATTGGGTCAGTGGTAGTATGTTACGTTATGGAATTCCGTTACTGTGCATGAAGAAATAACGATAGAGCCGGCAAAGTTCTTAACAATTATGCAGTTATAGGAGGAGTTGTGATTACAGTTCGGATAGGTAAGTTTTGAGTTGTTGTTTAAATTTTACTGAGCAGATTTTATTTACTTAGTATGGCATAGTAGAGCACCTATCTTCGTTATTCTAAATGATGCTACATTTTCATTGACTAGATGATTAAATTTATATGCATTAGTATATGTTTTTATTTTGGCGAGTTTTTCTTATATATATATACTTCATTTAACAATATAAATTAATATACGAGAGTATAAATTTATGCGTAAAGTATTTACTTCAACAGTGCTCAATACGTAAGGAGAGCTAGGTAGTGAGTTATAAAATATATATGGCCGTTAAGCTTAATCGTCCTATATATTTCATAACTTATATACTACTATATATGTATGTATATATATATATATATATATATATATATATACATGGTAAAATTTATGGAGCACCTATGAAGAATTTAGCTAATAGTTTAAACCTCCGCACTTAAAGGTTAAGACTTATACAGTGAACAGTTGAGAGCAAATGTAAACTATTTAATAGTAGATTGTAGTATTTATTTGCATTAAAGCCTCTTTCAATAGTTGTAGCTGAGTTTCATATTAAATTCATTCTAATCTTCCAAATGATTCACCGTCATGCAAAAAGGTGTTCCTCTTTTACAGGTAATATTTGATTACTGCCAGTGCTATAATAGTATGTTTAATTGGAAAAATTCCTCCAAAGACGTAGCTTTCAGAGATTAAAAGACATCAAATCATTGCTTTAAATGGTGAAGGATATTCTTATGTAGCCATTGCTAGAAAGATGAAAAGTTCAAGAAATGAAGTTCCAAACTACGATTAAAAAAAGGAAACAAAGTAAATCAAAAACAGAAAAAGGACAAAGCCGAAAATGGCTACACTCGTCATGGAAGACAGATATTTGAAAAAGCATCCCTTGCAAATAGGAAGGAAAGTTATTCAGATGTTGCTGCTTAACTTCGGGTGAATGAAAATAAAACATATCAGCTCGAACAGTGAGTGAAATGTAATAGAAGTGGGATTAAAAGGGTGCAAATAAAGGAAGAAGTCATACTTGTCTCGGGCCAACAAGAAAAAAAAAAGATTGGAATTTGTAAAAATATCATTACAATTAGTCACCTGATGATGAGGACAAAATTGTTTAGTCTGACGTTTAGGTAAGTAAACGGCTTCTATTTCCCAAACATTGAAAAAAAAAAAACAATATAATTTGTATGTGTCTCTATATACCAAATTGTAGCAAATTCTCGTTTTCTTTTATCAGAATTTTGGCACCACTATAGCGATTTATGTTCCGGGTAGAGAAGGAGAGGCATTTCACCCATGATTGTGTGGTTTCAGCGATTAAATTTGCAGGAAGAATCGTAACGGTTTAAGACTGCATGGCTTCTTCAGACAATGGACTGTTGTACATATGTGAGCGCAGAGTGAACCCAACAGTTTAATACTAACATGCTGAACCAGTTTTACTATACCTCTCTGACGAAAATATTTTATAATACAATTCCAAGTGATGCTATCTTCTAACATACGCCAGAATTCCTATGGGTTGATTTGAGGAAAAAGGGGTTGCAGTGATGAAGTTGGTTCCTTAATACCCAGTCCTAAATCTTATTGAAATTTAGTAGACCCATCTAGGCAAAAAAAAATGAGAATGCATAAATATTCATCAAGTGAAGAATTTGAGACTAAAGTTCGTGAACGGTGGGAAAATTATCCTACCACCTGCAGTAATTTAGCCAATTGTATGCAAGAATAAATAAAAGCTGTAATAAAGCAAAAAGAACGAGATGCCAAATATTGGCTGTTGTTAAAATAGATATATTAATATTTACCCCATTCTTATTAACTTTTAAATAATTCGATTTTTATTAGTGCTCCATTATTTTGACCAGGACTGTATGTAAAGTTCACAAGTTATACAAAACTAGCACCCGTTGCCCGGATGTTTAGGCTGTGTAGTTGGATAAAACAAAAGTAGCCGGGGTTCTCGTGTGTGTGTACAGGTGATGTAGTAAGAAACCCCTAGGGTATAAAAAAGTGGTAGTAGCAGAGCGAGTGGAATCAAAACAACAGTAGGCAAAGGTGTTAAAAAAGTGGTAGCAGACAGACAGGCTCGAAACCGTAACGCAAATGAGGAAAAAAGGTTAAAAGAACGCGACGTCTCTGTCGATGTTGCCATCGTCCTATTGGAAGCTCGGAACGTTGATATTAAACGTAGTCAATCCAACCGATAGGATGACTTGTAAAAATGGCGACGCAAAAGAACGCCCCCCTCCTTTCACAAAACTGCCTAGTTTAGGGTCAAGGTATTAATGTTTTTCGCCAAATGATGCGATATTTGTCATCCAAAAGGGTCGAGCTTCAAAATGATACCAATCTCGTCAGGATCCGTCGCCTCTGTAAAAAGTTTTGGCGAGGCATACAAACACACACACACACCCACTAACACCCACCCACTCACAACACACACACACTCACACGCAAACACACATTTTGCCTTTTATATATTAGATAGTAATTTCACGGATGTAGAAGCTTAAATCATTTTTATGGTGCTTAAACCCAGGAAATAAAAACAGTATGTCCTAATTTTCCAGTTCTTGTATTCATACAGATTCTCGACGTCGACAATTGATTGAGATGGTCGGACAGACTTCTTCATCTTGGTTGTTATTGTCACAACGTTTCGGTCGTTTTGCCCTCCGGCCTTCATCAGGTGTTTTGTATCGAACTGGGGAACCGTTTGTTAGGAGTCTCGGACCCAACCCTTTATTATTATTACGGGGGTACCGTGTTCGGACTCCAGCTAGCTAGGCTTTGGGGCATAGTTGCTGATTCTCTGTTTTGAATTTTACTTTTCACTGCCTTCGTTCAGGATTGAACTCAGCACATTTTGGGTAACTGTAAACTTTGATACAACGGCCATATGTCACTGGGACAATTCTTAGTTGGTTTTTGCTAATGTTAAACCTATGTTGTTATTCAAGGTTTTCTCTCTCTATCAGAGGTGTCCAAATTGCATTCAGCTCTATGCTTGATTTGCTCAGTAGGTTGTTATGTCCGATCATGTGAGCTGTTTCTTTAAGTTTTCTCACTTTCCAGTGGATCTCTCTGTTTATTATTTTTACTTCATCCCATAGGGGGCGATGGTCCCTCCTCTCCATCCAGACATAGTTGGCTATACCCGATTTTTCCGTCTCCCCTTTAGTTACCGCTTTTCGGTGTTCTTCCACCCTTACTTTAAGGGGGCGGCGTGTTTCACCCTTGTAAACCTTTCTGCAACTGCATCTTTTCGGAGATGCCTCGTATGTATGGTAGACAGACCGGTGGAGGATTTTGGGTTTCATTCTCCTCTCTTATACTATTAACACGTCTGGTGGATAGTATGCTATCGGGGTAGTTGTAATGACGGTTCCCCAGTTCGATACAAAACACCTGACGAAGGCCGGAGGGCAAAACGGCCGAAACGTTGTGACAATAACAACCAATATGAGAAAGTCAGTCCGACAATCTCAATCAATGAAAACACCTCATCTCAAAAATACAGACAATAACTAATATTTTACAAGTTCGAATATTCGGATCCCGAACTCTAAAAGGAGCATATAAAGTACGTCACAAATTTAATCAGCTGCATCTATTTTAAAAAGTGCTATTGAGTAAATCAAAACAATGCAAATCGTATCTAGTCATTTTAGAAATACCTTACATCATATGTGAATAGTATTGGAACTTGTCGAAAGTCCACAATTTTATCCTTCAACTATTATATTATTTCGATTGAAAATATCATTTCAAAAACAGTGCCGCTACAATCATGGGGCCAACTTTGTTCAAACTGGAATATAATTATTTGGTTAATGTATTTTTGTAGTATATTTACTTGTCGGCATCTGTTTACACAATCCTATTTAATATTGTTACATTTGCCCCTTATCTAGGCAAGCGTAACATATTCTATTAACTACTCTTTGAGGGTAAACAAAAACTAAATGTTAATTACATTAGATTCAAATATCAAAAATACATGGGGTTTTATAATATAAATAAAAACATGAATATATTTAGAATCTTATATATGTAACATAGTGCAGACGGAAATATAGAAATATCGAGCTCTGGACGAAATGATGTAACGGTAAAGGAAAATAAAATTATAAAAAGGTTATAGCACGTTCGGGAAGACAATGCCGTGATGTCTTCGCAGCGGTAATTAAAGATATGGAAATAAATATTTTACACACAAAAAAAAATTACAAGTTGAAGCTCTATCAAATTCTGTTTCGCTTTTGCGAGTGAGGCTACAATGTGTTGGTTCCCGGACAATGTTTATATATATATATATATATATATATATATATATATATATATATATATATATATATATATATATATATATATATATATATATATGAATAAAAATAAAATTAAAATCCCAGCGATGGTTGTCGTTATGTTCTTTTGAAAAAAGAAAAACCGAATGAATTTATGAAATGATCAACGTTTCGTCCCTATTGCAGAGGGCATCTTCAGGATATTAAAGGGAAAAATCCAAAACAGAAAAAAAATGAAAACGATCATAGACCATACGAAAATGAAAAGGAACCTGTTAGAATCCTACCCATATCGGGTATATACATACACACACATAGTTTCCTTCCCGATATGGGTAAGATTCTAACACTGTTCCCTTTTCATTTTCGTATGGTCTATGGTCGTTTTCTTTTTTTGCATTTTTCCTTTTAATATCCTAAAGACGTCCTCTGCAATAGGAACGAAACGTTGCTCATTTCATTAATTCATTCGTTTTTTTCTTTTTTTCAAAGTAACATATATATATATATATATATATATATATATATATATATATATATATATATATATAAATTTCACTTTTATATCTACCAGCAGTTCACCCCGGTTTTGCTCAAGCCCTACGTAGGGTTTATAACTGGCCCTATGTGTGATTAAACTTCATGTAACTTTTCAAATGTTAAGACCAAAATTTGTCTGAGTAATTTTTGAGAGACTACAGAGGTCAATTATTTTTACTTAGACCCCAATTTGGACCCCTTTAACATTTAGTATTTTGGTCTCAAATCAAAATACAAAGTTTTAACCATGTCCATGTTATCTACATCTAAAATCTCAAGTGTTTAGACACAAAATTGGCGGAGGAATTTGAATTTGAACTTTGACCCCTTGACAACTCAAACTTTTGACCCAATCTAATGAAAGCACTCTGCCCTATCTCTGAATACCATCTATGTTGCATTTCAAATGTTTAGACCAGAAATTGGCCGAGTAATTAAGTCGAGACCGTAGAGGCAATGTTTTTTTTTCAAATTTGATACCAATTTATTTATTTGCTTTGACATCTTAACATATATTTGTTTTGACATCTTAAAATTTATTTTTATGGGCTCAAATTGAATTAAAAAAATGTGTCCATGTCGAAGTATCCTACATTTAAAATTTCACGGGTTTAGACCCAAAATTGGCGGAGGAGTTTGGTAGAGTTTTCAAAGGTTAAATCGTTGATCTTTAACCCCTTAACAGCCAAATATCTGGCTTAAAACTAATTAAACATGTTAAGTTTTGTAGACGTATTTTTGAACAAAGATGGCGACGTAATTAAGATAAGATCCTGTGTAACTGGCAGTAACCAAGATAGCGGCCAAGAATCAAATGCTGTCCGCGACGTAGTTAACGGCGAAAGATTGAATCCAAAATCGACAATTTTTATCGTAACTTTGGGAGGTTTTCATCGGTTGGTTATCACAGCCGGTGGTTATAAAAACGATTTGCGAATTCATTGGTCTCATAGCCCGCACTAGTTCGTCTGGTGGGGGTATGTGTCTCCTAGCGGCTTCGGCTGAATGGAGACAGGGCTGAGTACTCGTCAAGGATTTGTTCCTGACACTCAGCTCGACAGGTGAGGGGCCGGGAACTTGTACAGCACCTGTCGGACTGAGGCACACCGCTTGGGTACTACCTAGGAGGTCTACCCTCCCAGCCCTTATCACCGGGCTTTCCGGTGGGGCAAGTTAATTGCTTGTCGCGCGAGGCGCCCCTACCGGGGAATACCGAAGGGGATGCCGAGGCAATTTTGTTGAGGCGAGAGTGCCCCTTCTTTAGGGGAGCTCGCTTTATTCTCCACCTTCCGGCCTTGTACCACATTTTGCCGTGGTGGGCAGAACAATAAATATCTACCCCCTCACAACTTGTCTAATGGGGGATGTGTCTCCTAACGGGTTCGACTTCAGGGAGACAGGGCAGAAGTACTCGTCAAGAATCTGTTCTTGACACTAAGCCCGACAGGTGAGGGGCCGGGAACTGGCCCAGAGCCTGTCGAAAACGGATAAGAAAGATTTTCCCAAATCTCAATACCCTTTATGTCAAATCTCGAGTCTGTAAACCGAAAATTGACAGAATAATTTGGTAGGAAAATCTACACAAACACACAGAAAGACACTTTCACGTTTATAGATACTAGCATTTGTTTGGAGATGTATGTTGGAGATGTATGTTGAGATTGTTTGGAGATGTATCTTGGAGATGTATGTTGAGATTGTTTGGAGATGTATGTTGGAGATGTATGTTGAGATTGTTTGGAGATGTATGTTGAGATTGTTTGGAGATGTATGTTGGAGATGTATGTTGAGATTGTTTGGAGATGTATGTTGAGCAAAAAAAAATGGTAGTAGGAAGGCAGGCTTGAACACGTACAGCCAAGGAGGAAAAGAACGGGAAAATAACCTGACGTATTTGCTGTTACGACCACCGCCAAACCGGAAGTGACACAGGTTTAATTTAAGGCTAAACAATTTATTGTTTTGGTCTCAAATCAAGTTATTAAGTTAGATCCATGTCCAAGGAAACTATATCTTAAATATCAAGTGTTTATACCCAAAATTGTCGGAGGAGTTTTGTAGAGTTCTCAAAGGTGAAATCGTTGAACTTTGACCCCTTAATCGCCAAATTTCTGTCCGAAAACAGATCACATATATTTTCCCAAATCTCAGCACCCTTTATATCAAATTTCGTGTATGTAGACTAAAAATTGACAGAGTTGTTGCGTAGGGAAATGTACACACACAGACACACAGATACACAGACAGACAGACACTTTCAATTTTATAGATATATAGACTAGCGTGAGTGCGCGGCGTTTCTCGGGTGTTTAAAAGTGTATGCTGAGCAAAAACAAAACAAAAAAACGCTTATTTTTTTTTAACTTTGACTACTTTTATGACCCCTTAACCTTCATTGTTCGAGGCTCAAATCAAGTTATTAAGTAAGACCCATGTTCAATGAACCTATACCAAAAATTTCAAGTGTTTAGACCCAGAATTGTCGGAGGAGTTTGGTAGAGATCTCAAGGATCCAATCGTTGAACTTTGAACCCTTAACAGCCAAATTTTTGGCCGAATATCGATCGCATAGGTTTTCCCAACTCTCAGTACCCTATATGTCAAATTTCGAGTCTGCAGATTAAAAATTGACAGAGTTATTGCGTATTGAAATGTATCCACACATACAGAGACACATAGACACCCAAAGACACAGACACGTTCACTTTTATCGATATACTAGCATGGGTGCCCGCCGTTGCCGGGGTATTTGGAGGTGTATGTTGAGCAAAAAAAAACAGTCATTTTTTTTCAACTTTTACCCCTATTATGACCCCTGAAAACTTATTGTTTTAGACCCAAATAAAGTTATTAAGTTTGATCCATGTCTAAAGAACCTATATAAAATTTCAAGTGTTTAGATCCAAAATTGTCGGAGGAGTTCGGTAGAGTTGTCAAAGGTCAAGTCATTGAACTTTGATTACTTAACAGCGAAATTTCTGGCCGAAAAACGATGACATAGATTTTATCAAATCTCAGTACACTGTATATCAAATTTCGAGTCTGTAGACAGAGAATTGGCAGAGTTATTGTGAAGGAAAATATACACAATCACACAGACAGGCAGGCACACAGACACACAGACACGTCCACTTTCAAAGATATACTAGCAGTTCCGCCCGGCCTCGCTCGGGCCCTATGTACTGTTCATAAGGTTATGTGCATATGTATATATTAAAAAGTGGCAATATGTAAAGTAATGCCTTTCTGTATAATAGTCTTCCTTTACTACCATAGAGAAAAGACAGACAGGCATTTTCATTTTTCTAGTGACTAGCATGGGCGCCCTGCGTTGCCCGGGTGTTTGGATTTGTATGTTGAGCAAAAAAAAAAAAAAAATTAGTAGTAGGAATGCAGGCTCGAACCCGTACCGCAAAGCAGGAAAAGAACGGGGTTTAAACCTAACGTTTATGCTATTACGACAGCCGCCAAAGCGGAAGCGACATTTTTTTTTAAATTAAGGCTAGACAATCTAAAGGAGAGGATAACTTTCAAAATTATCGGCGATAAAAGTGACCTCCCCCACTGTAGAAAAGTGCCTAGTTGAAGGGGAAGATAGTCATGTTTTTAGCCAATTTTTCAATATTTGTCGTATGAAAGATCCACTTTAAAACGATACCGATCTTGGTAAAATCCGTCTCCTGCAATGAAAGTTTAAGGCAATGAGGCGAGCAGACGTACATACATGCATTTATATATTGATAACTAAAAATTTTCGACCCAAACTGATGTAAAAGCTTGCACTATCTCTGCATACCCTTTATGTAAAATTTCAAATATTTAGACCAGAAATTGTCTAAGAAATTTGGTAGAGACCGCAGAGGTCATTTTTTTTTTAAATTTTGATCCGTATTATGACCCCTTAACATTTACTGTTTTGGGCTCAAATCAAGTTATCAAGTTAGATCCATGTCCTAGGGACCTATATCTAAAATTCAAGTGCGTAGACCCAAAATTGTCGGAGGAGTTTTCAAAGGTCACTTCGTTGAACTTTGACCCCTTAATCGCCAAATTTCTGGCCAAAACCCGATCACATATATTTTCCCAAATTTCAGTACCCTGGATGTTGACAGACGCACAGATACACAGACACACAGACACTTTCACTTATATATATATATATATATATATATATATATATATATATATATATATATATATATATATTACACAGTGGTCACCACTTGTCAAGGCCTGGAAGCCACCAAGGGGTAAGGGTTATTGCAAGATAGATAATTATTGATAGATAGATAGATTGGATGCAATATATAGTAACCATTTAAAAAGTATTAAAAAAAAGACTCCTGCGCCACCACCGAGAATCGAAAGTAAAACGTTCAGCTCACGATTTATTTTGCCTCTGCTGCCAATGACTGGGCTAGGAAAACACGTTTACTGCAAGGCTAAAAATTAAAACATGAACCAATAGCTACTACGTTCTGCATTCGTAATGACGGCGTTCGACGTTCACCTTACAAATTTCTTTTTTTTTTTCATTTTCACACTTTTGCACCAATTTTTCCGGGCTAAAACCCAAACATAAAATTTTGCATGGATTCAAATACCTTATATATGAAGTTTCATATCTTTAGACAAAAAAAAAACTCCTGGAAGAGTTTGGTAGGTGAAATTTTTAAACAAATATATATACGTATACATGAAACAATTTTACGTTTACTATACACTTTTTCCGCAAATATTGTGCAAGTATGTATCATGTATAATATCTGCATGAATATAATGGCATGTAATAGTTAACTAAAGATGATTATCCCATAAGAAAACCGAAGCAACTAATAGGGAAATAATTAATGTTTAAAAGAATATGCAAATGAGCTAGATCTTTTGCTAGTTAATTCAATTCAACACCCCATATATAAGAACATTTATTATTAATTTTTTTAACTTTGACCCCTATTATGACCCCTTAATATATATTATTTTGGGCTCAAATCAACTTATTATGTTAGATTCATGTTCAAGGAATCTATATCTACAATTTCAAGTGTTTTTACGAATGGTTCTCAATCGGGTTCCACATGGACCCTAGGGGTCCATGGAATATTTCTGGGGTCCACAGGAAAAACATAATAAAATTATCAAAATTATTATAGTTGTTGTAGCATACTTTATTTGCATTAAATTAGTTTTCGTTTCAAAATGAAGCTTAATTATATAATATTTATTTGATTATTAAAACCTAAATATGTATATTAGCGAACAATAGAATATTATCGTATGATCAATAGTTATGAAGGGGTCCACCAAGATAAAAAGAAGGGAAAATGGGTCCATGAGTAAAAAAAAGTTGAGAACCACTGGTTTACACCCACACTTTTAGGAGGAGTTTGGTAGAGTTCTCAAACATCAAATCGTTGAACTTTTGCCTCTTAACAGCCCAATTTCTGGCCGAAAACCGATCACATAGATGTTTCCCAAATCTAAGTTCCCTGTACATCAAATTTCAAGTCTGCAGACTGAAAATCGACATAGTTATTGCATAGCAAAATTTACGAAGATACACACATAGAAACACGTTCACTTTATATATATATATATATATGTGTGTGTGTATGTGTGTGTGCGTATATATATATATATGTGTGTGTATGTGTGTGTGCGTATGTATATATATATATATGTACATATATATATATATAGATTATTATTATTGTACATCTTTGTTTCTTAAACAAATTAGAACTCACACAGACCGATGAGTCAACATTGGTTGATAATTGAATAAACAAATGTATCGCAAATAAATGGCGAGAAAATTATAATGCATCATATCACTTTACAATAATTAAAAAAACTTTATCAATAAATTATTAATTAGACTGTTCAATTAAAGCACTTTTTTAACAAGTAATGCATCTGCATGTATACAATTCAATCTCAATATTTTTGCTTTTCTTCTTAGTCGAAGAGTATTGATCTAATTTATTGGAATAACCTAATTAATGATTTATTGATAATCATATTTATTGGAAATTGATCTTATATATCTTCAGTCATTGGTTTATAATGTATATATATATATATATATATATATATATATATATATATATATATATATATATAATAGAATTTCAGCCCGGCGTTGTCCGGGTGTTGAGCAAAAAAAAATGTGGTAGTAGGAAGGCAGACTCGAACTCGTACCGCAAAGGTGGAAAAGAATGGGAGAAAAAACCTGACGTCTATGCTGTTACGACGACTGCCAAACCAAAAGTGACATTTTTACAAATTAAGGTAAGACAATCGAAATGAGAGGATGACTTTCAAAAATATCGGCGAAAAAAGCGACCCACCCAATGGAAAAGTGGCCAGTTTAAGGTGAAAATATTAATGTTTTAGCTAATTTTTCGATATTTGTCCTCTGAAAGGTCGAACTTCAAACGATACTGATCTTGAGAAAATCCGTCGGCTTTGTCCAAAGTGTTGGGCAGAAATGCAAACATACATACATACATACATTTATATATTGGTATTTAAAAATGTTCGAACGCAAACCTATTAAAAAGCTTGCCCTATCTCTTGAATACCTTTTATGTAATATTTCAAATATTTAGATCAGAAATTGTCTGAATAATTCGGTAGAGACGGCAGAGGTCAATTTTTTTTAATATTGACCCGTATTATGACCCCTTAACATTTGCTGTTTTGGGCTCAAATCAAGTTATTAAGATATATCCATGTCCAAGAAACCTATATCTAAAATTTCAAGTGCGTAGACCCCAAAATTGTCGGAGGAGTTTTGTAGAGTTCTCAAATGTCAAATCGTTGAACTTTGACCTTTTAGTCACCAAATTTCTGGCCGAAAACAGATCACATATATTTTCCCAAATCTCAGTACCCTGGATATCAAATTTCGAGTCTGTAGACTAAAAATTGAGTTATTGCGTAGGGAAATGCACACAGACAGACACACAGGCAGACACAGAGAAAGAGAGACACGTTCACTTTTATATATATATATATATATATATATATATATATATATTTATATATATATATATATATATATCACGTTACTTTAAAATTAATAGATTTTATACCACCAGTTTCTAGCTTAGTAATAAGGAATATTAAACAAGGTGGGGATAAAACTAAAATATTTAAACATTTAAAGAAAGCATTTGTTCGGTATCCTGATGCTTTCGAATCGTTTAAGATTAATCGGAATATATTAATACAGGAAATCCAAAATTATACTAGCTATGTATAAAATGTATTTATAATTACATTAAAAAAATGTATATATGTATAAATATTTTTAACCTTTATATATTTAATTTTAAATAAATATGAATGTAAATATTACAAAATGCTAATCATAGTGGGGGTGATATGTAGTTAAATGGATTAATCCTAATCTTATAAATACAAGGCTGGTAAATTAATTCAAGGTTTTACATTCTATGTTTCAAAGGTGACCGTCTCACTTCCAGACGTTTGACTCCCATCTCTGGACTCCAGACTGTCGTCTGTCGTCCTCAGACTCTCCTCCAGACTCCCTCCTCAGTTTCTCTCTGCTTAACTCTAAAGTTTCTAACTATATCGAGAACTTTCCATTTTCCATGACATCATACACATGTTAAAACATGTGCCTTTTTTCACGTGTTCTGGAAATGCGTGTCCAAAACTTTTTCCTTTGTTTACAAAAGGAATTTTAACCTATATTCCCAGTAAACTATATTTCCAATATGTTAAAAACATGTTAATTAAATTATCTTATAGTTGCATTCTTCGATTGAATTTTATAACAGAATTGACAATGCACATTCTTTTATTAAGACTATTTTATCTCTAAGCTAAACAGTGGTTTGTTTTGTACATTCCATTTTCTAATTCTCTCTCGTAATCTATTTCTAAACCTAAATTACGAGGTTCGAATTTCGTCTATTCTATTTCATTTTTACATTTAACTAAATCTCTCTATTTTTATACTTACAGCCCTTATCATGTAACACCTGGGCCAAACGCTTCATTGATATCGTGAGCTGTTTCAGCAGCTTTCCAGCCTAGCTTGTATTGAAATAAGAAAATTGTGCAAGTTTGCTTTATTTTCATAGTGTATTCAATGTTCTTACAAGATGACATAATTGTTTTAAAACAATTGTCATTTTAATGATTAGATAGCACGATAAAGCTCTTTTGTAAATGATATATAAAGTAAAGGTATTATAACGAACACTTATTTGGAAATACATAATTTCAAATCAATATTATAAATTCCGCAAGAACATTCTTTTTTTAATATAATACTATATTTCTCCTTCACAAACCTATAATACTAAGCAAAATGTAGAAATTCAAACTGCGTAACCTTCCTTGCATCTTTCATTGATCTCTGTGATAGTATACTTGCTCCATACACATGCACAGTGATGTTTTCTACATTTCCCACTCCGATTCTCATTTCCTACGAATAACATATTCTTCGCTACAGCTTCCACTGCTTATCCCTTACTCTTCCGAATAGCTCCTGTGTTCATTTATATTATTTCTATTCCTTTCTTCAATCACAAGTGTTTATTTTTTTATAGATTCTTTGTTTTGTCTACAAAATAGCTTTTCTCATGAGGAATCTTAAATAAATGAAAGGCAAAATATTGACCTTCCACACATGTCTTCTTGGTTTTAATTTGTTCCATATAAATATCTTTTTTTAATATTGCCTATTATACTATACTCTACATACGTTTATTTAAACACTTTTAGTAGATATGTTAGTGCATCTCAATGTTGTATCGTCTGTTGGCTTATATGTTTGTTATTCTGTCAAAATGAAGTTTTGATCATCGAGTTTATCGTAAAACGTGTCAACTAAAATAACTCGATTAATCTAATCGGTCTAGTCATCCGTTTATGAGGATTTATGCATTTATATCCGTTCATGTTTGAAAAAAAATTATTCGTAGATAATTTTATATTTAAAATAAAATTCACGTCCTATGTTACAATTAAGTTGAAATATTATTTTCGTGCCATGTCAAAATTGAATTTTTTCGTCGTAGGGCACGATTTTATTTGGAATAAAATTTTCGTCCTATGTAACGCTTTAGGTTAAAATAACATTTTCGTCCAATGTCACGTTCAACTTTGAAATTACATTTTTATCATATGTCAGGATTAAATTCGAAATGAGATTTACGTATAACGTTATACGTAAGTTTGTAATAAAATTTTAGTCCTGTCTGGCATGTTCGTTCTATAAAATGCTTACTATGATATAAAATGTCTTTTATGTTACGCTTATAATAGAAGTAGATTTTCTTGTCGTATCTCACGTTTAGTTGTTACATAATATTTATATCGTAAAATTCTATGTATATTATATTGATATGACGTTAATCGTTGTCACATAAATTTACCTATGACGTGTCAAAACAGTAACCATTTCGAGGAGATTATCATGTCTTCAGTCTTTGTTAGGCATTAATCTGATTGGTTGACTGTAAGTGAACACGAGCCTTTTAAACGGCGTCTATACCATTACCCATAATGCATTTCACCCTTTTCAAATAGCGTATCAGTAAAATAAAAACAGCATTCTGAAAACACATCTATTTAATTCGCACGCATAAAAATGAAAATTATAGCTTAATCAATAGATCGATTAATAGTACCACGTATCACTGTGTCTATATTTATGCTATTTCATACTATACTGAGTGTGTGAGATAAAGCTTGGATCAATATTAAAAAAATATATGCTTATTAAAACTGAATCGTGCTCATAGGACACTTTCCTTTATAAAACTCTTTCATTTATATAAACCACTATTAGAAATTGCACCGGAAACTATAGACAACGCCGCATTTGCCTAGATTCTTATTTAAAACTCTACGGGGGTTATTAGGGTACGACGTTTATAGAGACTAGCGGATCCATATAAAATTGGTATTCCAAATTGTGCTATTATAACGCCAGTTATATAAATGCTCGGACAATATAGAAGTGTTATTTTTAATTGTATTCTGACTATTAAACGCCGTCGTTTATGATAATGCCTGGACTTATATAAATTGCTATTCGAAACTGTACCGTGACAAATGAACAACATAACTTGTACACTGCCTAGATTTTTCTTAAAACCGCTAATTAAAAATGTACCAGGACTATTGAAAAAACGCTGTTCATAGGAAAGTTTACATTTATGTAAAATTACTTTTTTTAATGTGAACCATATATAGAATCATAGACTCGAAAACATGATATTTTAAACTTAAGCGTAAAAGTACGATGGAAGTGTTATTAAAAACTTAAGCATGTCAACCTCATGAAAATAATGTTTCAAACAGAATGCTTACAAATAAATATAAAAACAATGTCTTTTAATCGAGAACTCGGACATCAAACCATTCAATCTTAGTGTTTTGCGACGAGGAAATTCAATCAGGCAGATGAAAAATAAATATTCTCAACTCCTTAAGACAATCAGACCGACCAGCTTATTCACTTATCATCCCAAACGGATTCATAGATAAATATATTTTTAAAAATACTATTTCAACTTTCCGTGTGCCGAACTGATTGGCGGACATACTATCTCATAGACATAAGTGTGAAATGTAGATTTTTACGTATTAGACGTAATTTTCACACGGTTAACAGTCAAAGTTGTAAAAATGTAATCTCAGGAATATTTCCCCCTGGATATTAACTGTTGCTCCGTCTAGAAAAAATAAATTGCAGTGGTCGACTGAAGATTACTCCATCTCGCAAACTATTCACATGAGAAACGAGTGGCAAAATGGCTAACGGCCTCGACTTTAAAAATGGCAAAAGTCTTAAAGTAATATTTTCTTTGTCTCTTCTCCTATATGTTCTTGATTAATCAACATAGGAAATATGAATTTATAACGTTTGTTTCCAGTCTCGGTTAAAAAAAAAACTAAGCTAAATATTTACTTGTCTGGCCAGGTTCACTCTGGTTAACTTCATGTCTTTTTATCCTGGGCATCCCACAAGAATATATTTATATCGTGTTCCGCAAAATAGTGTAAATAAATTAATAACATTATACATAACCTTTCCATTTACTGTTTTGCGACAAGAACACTACTACCAATACGTAATAAACAATCGTCTGCTACAGAATGTGTACCCACCCCATTTAACTAAATATTTTACTTCTTTACAAAGCAATTAAATGTAATACTTCTCTAATAATGTGTTTTTGTTCTTAGTAGATATGCGCTGTATACTTTTCTATCCTGTAAACCAAATAAACAATAGCAATTGCACTGTGTTTGTCAGACTTCTATGTGGTTTAATATTGTCAGTTTTACACCAATCATCCTTTCACACTTACATTCTCAAAACCTTACAAAATGGTGTAAACAATCATCGAACCCAGAGCATAACGTCATTTCTCTATCCTTTTTCGAGCAAGCCATGTTGTCATTTAGAACGTCAATAGGCAAATATTTGAGAACATGTCCAACAAAAAAATTCAGATAGATGGGAGTCATGATATCTGTTCATATTACATTTACACTGTTGAATGTTAGTAGAGTCCAGACATGTAGAAACAGGGAAAGCATCCTATAATTTAGCAGTCCGAAGCAAGAGATTATTAGAGTAAACGATTTTTCAGCATCTAAGGATCTTAAAGCAGTGAAGTAGCAGGATTTTATTACTTGTCGAGTAAGTTGAGGTTATGTATGTCGAGGTTAAGCAAGTGCTATCAGATTATCAACGATCATTCTATTGAGAATATGGCATAATCATGTTAATACTCTAGTTCTCGTTAGATTACGGAGGTTAAGCAACGTTAAGACTGTTCAGTACCGAATGAGTGACTATTGGCGAATACTACGCGCTGCATGTAGGATAACGTCGAGCTGAAAAAATTAGCATGCTCTTCTCCCCTAACAGGGATACACACCCGACTTTGGGCGGCTTTTTAATTTTATACACCCATGAAGTTTCTTCCTTTGGGGGAATTCAGTTCAATCCTAGTAAGGTGAGTGCCGCTTTATATGGTAGTTCCTTAAAATACTTGCAAACAAGCATACGGATGCTACATTCCTGCGATGGAAAAAGGATTGCAGTTTAGCCGACAATTACGCCAAAGAGGGAGCATTTACACGGCCCTGTCACCTCCGCTTTACACTCTCATTTTTACCTGGCGGACATTAGTCAACAAATGTATATTAAACACAGCGGATGTAAGGGTAAAGACGATAGTAAAATTTGATTAGAACGGACACAATCCCTGCCTGCATGAGAAAAACCAAACGATAATATTATTTTTTTTACATGGAGTTCACCACTTATCAAGGCCCAATGACCACTCAGGGATAAGGGTTATTGTGTGTACAGTAATCAAAGGGATAGTTTAGCAATAGTATTGGAGAAATTGTGAGGTGTCATTACTTAGGAGGGCGGTTCGTCATGAATTTGTTTGTGTTGGACTTGAAGACATCCCGGTTGAAGTCGGGAGGGAAACAGGCAAACGGAACAGAGTTCCACAGCCGTGCAGTTCTAAGAAAGAAGTTTTGTTCATGGTATCTACGTTTTCATTTAGGGACAGATAGAGAGTGGGGAAAATTATTGACGGTGGTTTCAGCTAGTCAGGTGTTTTTTTTTAAATGATTGGCGAGGGGAGACTAGTAGATGAGGCTAAGACGAGCACCTTCCATGGAAATAATGATAGAACAATGCCAGGCTCGCTACGTCTCTTCTGTGGGAAAGAGGTTGCAGGGTAGAGAAAAGGGCATCCCCCACCAAGCCACGGAGTCTATTTTGTACTCTGTCAAGGCAAGAAAGGCTGATTTTAGCAGCCCCCGCCCAGATGTGGCAGCAGTACTCCATCTTTTGACGTACTTGGCTCTTATATAGATAGAGAATTGCATAATTAGTGAGATATCTTCTGGAGCGGAAGAAGGATCCGACCATTTTCCCAGCAACCTTGGCCACAGACTTGATGTATGTGTTGCATTTAAGATCAGGTGTAAAGGTCAAACCCAGGAGCTTATCAAAGCCTGGGGCCTCCCTTAGACGAGAGCCATTCATTTCAATTGATGCCAGATGGGGATTAGAGCGTTTATGATGTAGAGATAGGAGCTTGGTCTTAGATGCATTAAAGGTAACCAGCAACCTCTTTCCCCGCTGTACCACGCGCTCAAGATCAGAGGAGAGTGAATCAGAGAGAACATCATAATTTACAGCCTTTGATGTGTTGCCATAGATGGTCGTGTCATCAGCATAGATGTCAACGAAAGATTTTAGTATGTGTTTTGGGAGATCATTGATGTAGATCAGGAAGAGGGTTGGGCCCAGTATGGACCCCTGAGGGACTCCAGCATTAATACTGTGGGCCTCTTATTTCTGTACATCAACCACTACTCTTATGCGCCTATCTGAGTAAAATGACTTTATGATAGAGAAAACATTTCCAGTTATACTGTAGCTGGAAATCTTGTGTAGTATGCCTTTATGCCAAACCTTATCGAAGGCCTTTGATATGTCGAGAGCAATTGCCCTAGAAATGAAGCCTTTGTCGAGAGATTCACTAATCCTATGAGATATAGCCGTTAGCACATCTGCTGTAGATCTAAAAAATATTTAAGTAATAGCCATTGATATACAACAGAATTTATCTGTGTTTGCCATAATCGATGATATTAATCAAAATTACAACTATTGATTTAGAATGGAAAACTATTAAAAATTAACTTTATGTTTATTCAAATTAAGCCACAAATAAACCAAACAAAAAAGAAAAGCAAAAATAAGCAACGTTTTCTTTTCCTCCAAGCATCAACCCATACGATGTTATCGAATGCATGATTCACTCACCATTATGAAAGTTTTTACTTTTTTTTATTTGTACTCGTAATAGTCGCATTTATTACAAATGTAATCGTACTTTTAATATCAACTTAAAAAAAAAAAACACATCAAGTATTTCATTAGCAAAATTAGTTTACGATATGTATGCGTTATTTTCTTTCAGCCCCTTTTAATCATCTATTTTTCGATGTGTTCATCTTGGTCATTCTCTTTTGTTCTCATCCCCAAAGCCAAATACGACAAAAACAGACACATAAACACGAACAACGCGTTTTACACAATCAACACAACATTTACTGCCTATAATCCGAGTCACCACGAACCACTATATCTATCATTGTTTTCTCAATTTTTCTGTATTTTATTCATTTTGCAAATTAAATCGCACTGAGAATTTCTATTTTTGGGCAAATTTTTATTTGACACCGAAAATACATTAGAACTAGTCACTTTTCGAAGACTTTAAGCTAGAAACACTACGTAAAAATATTAAAAATTATTTAGCAACGGCGAATGTTTCATTGAGCAGAACCAGAAATAAAGAAAAACATATATCACTATTTTCATTTTTCTTTCTACAGCATGACCCACTAGAAGTAGCCCAAATCTTTCTAGTCTTTCTCTAAACAACCAACTAACAGGACAAGACACAAATGCAATTCTTTTTCTAACAATATGGCGCTACATGCCACACGTCTCAAAGATCACTGACAGGAGTTCATAAAATGTTTACAGACGAGAGAATAATAAGCTAAGGGTAATGGCCGTCATGTTCCTCGGAAATATCATTTTTTTTTATATTTTAGGGACTTAAACAAAATGTTTATGCAAATAATCCTCACAATCTAGACCAACTAAAGAAGAACATTACTACCGCCATCAGGAGAATTATCAGAGAAGATCTACAGGTAGTATCCGCGAACGTGCCCAGAAATGCATAGATCTACGACGGAAAGCACTTCCAGCATCTTTTATAAAACTACAAGTAATTTAAAGAATAAATTTTCTGGGCTACTTTTTAGTGACGAAAACTGTATAAATTCATTTTACTTCGTTTGTTTACTATTTTTCGTCCTTTTAAATCTTTATTTGTTATTTATATGTTTTCTCTTTCGAAGACTTGTTAAAATGTTTTTTGCTCTGTGTCTTTTATTCTGCGTGGGTGTATAATATTTTCAACTAAAATATATTTAAGCGTATTTTACGACCGGCCAATGCAATATATATATATATATATATATATATATATATATATATATATATATATATATATATATATATATATATATACATATATCAACGAATATCTCTCCCATTATGCCGGTAAAGGAGATTGCGCCTAAATATATGAATAGTGTCTATGAAACGATCGTACACTGCTTCTGTTTGTTATTTGTGTATTGTCTTGTATTACTTTTACTAATCCATTATATTAATTAACCGCCTACACAATGTGGATCTTTCTCCGTCTTTCACTCTCTCTCTCTCTCTCTCTCTCTCTCTCTCTATCTATCTATCTATCTATCTCGCTCTCGCTCACTCTCCCTCATACCAAAAATAAGAACCGACGTTTCCCAGGATTGAATGATGATTAACGAATGTTTCACGCGCCTATATTTTTATAGTTATCTATCTCGGTGAATTTGCCGAGTTTTAATTCAAATCGATTTATTGCCTGCTTCAGTTGGGACCCTATCGCGATTTATCAGGAGAATCCTTTACATACCACCCCCCGCCGTGATTTGTTTCCCAATATATTGTAGGTTACGTTTCACTGTACATAACCTGTTGTATTTTATGAATTCTTATTTATAAGGGATTAAATTAAAGTTTAAAATGCAAAAGTCAAGTATAATGGCTCAATTGTGCTCTAAACAGAAACATTCATTTCGTGTGCGCCCCTGTCATATCAAAAACTGACTGTTGATTTTAAATGTTGGGTACTCCGACTTGTGTTGTAGGAAGAGTTCTCAAATGCACTTGTAATTTTAGGTTGTATTAACTTAAGTCAAATCACATGTTCCTTCTTTCTCGATTTTTTTAGCTTATCAATACTATCAAAACATTCTGATGGAAAACAAATCTAAGAACAATGTCAGATAGATTAAGTAAACTGTGCGAAGTTTCATAAAATCGTCCCAGCTTTTTCGGAGTTCTTAAGGAAAAATCAAACATAAACACAGACAAAATTTCCTTTATGTAATAGTACACCCCCCCACACATATATATATATATATATATATATATATATATATATATATATATATATATATATATATCGTTATATCTATATAGGTGGCTGTGTTTTCCTGCTTCCTGTAAACATGTTTGCGTAGTTAACAATGAAAACGAATATAAATACACAAACTGCTATTGATTATATAACTTTATCATACAGAATTATTTATTATTTATGTATATTTGTATATTTATAAATCCTCATTTTTTATTTGACATTTTCACAAATGGAAGTGCACCCACATAAGTATGCATATATGTATTTACACATGCATAAAGTCGAAGCTATAAGCTTATGCTATTTTGACAGCTTAACTAATGGAATAGTTTAAAAGGCTTTTTAAATGTCTAAAGAATTTCCACACTTCGTGTCAAAACGATTATACATTTGCGCAAGTGTAGGTGAATGCAAACTTGTACAAAGAGACGTAGGCGTAGAACTGAGGAGTGGTAAAGCACTAGCCGCACCTCTCGAATATTCAGCGTTCGAATCATAGATGTCTTCTGCTATACTGTCTTTCATTCAAGTCGCTTTATATTTGTCCGTGCATGAATTCATGTCAATCGAATTCAAAGCAAAAGAAGTAGCGATATTAGACAGCTATATATAAGAGTGGCGAAGGATGAGGAAATTCCTGTGTCTAACTTGATTAAATAAAGAATAAAATTGTACGGCAAATTAAAGTTTTTTTTATTTAAACTGTCTTGTTCAGAATGTTAACCCATTAAGAAGATGTATTAGTTTATACCTAGTAAGAGCATCTGGAAGAAAATTTACCATATCCTCTCTGCGCACCTTTCGGGTAACATTCACGTTTCTGGTGATTTCAATATTTACACTGTTGAATGGCTAGACCATTCAAACAAAACGGATGATGAGGCAAGGTACTGCCATGATTTCTCCATCACCTATGACCTAACTCAGATTATTCACGAACCCACCCGTGTGTTCGACACTGACGACCCGTATCCAAGTCTCTTAGACTATGTTCTTACAACTAGCCCAGAGTTATGCTCATTTTCCATTCTATTCCCACTAGCTTTTTCCGACCACTCAGTTGTTTGAGTTAAAATAAAAACAAAATATAATGTCCTCAGCCGTACCTCTCTTTTGTACGGTATATCGCTACTCTATGAACGATTGGGATAGATTACGTACATTTATATAAGATATTTCTCTTCGCCCCATATGTACAATTAACATGTCCTGTATAATATCTGACCTGACTGAATGATTAATTTTCGGTATTGATCGCTTCATGCTCCCCAAGAAATTCCACCAAAAACCAAAAGCCATGCGTGGTTCTCTTAAAAATGGCCACTGCCATTGCACACAGAAACCACTATTTCCACTGCTGCCTACAACTATCGTAGAAGAGTAATAAAACGCAAGAGAGTTGTATGCTCAATTCTTCAAGCCTAAAGTAGATGAACAGTGGATTGGTTCTCACAAGTTTTTGTCGAATAATAAACAGAATCCTAAACCAAAGCGTGTCCTCTATGCCAACCATCATAACTGAACCAGTTTATTAGTTCATCACAGATCACTTTGAAATATAATTCCATTGATTTGTCACAGGTCACTTTGAAATAGATTTTTATTGTTGTGTCACAGTTTAATTATAAATAGCATTTCATTGGTTTGTCACATGTAATTTATAAATAGCATTTGTATACGTCGAGCATGCGTTAATCATCTACATACTGACTTTATCTTTCCGCTATGTACGGGATAATATATTTTTAATGTCGAGAAAATTAAACTATATAGTGTGACAGAATTATGACTTTACATTTCACTTCGTGATAAAATTCAATTTTTATTTATTTATAAATAATCGAATAAAACTAAATACATTCAGTCGTCTATTACGTTAAGTAAAGTGTTTTTCTAGTCGCTGGAGAGGCGTTTTCAGTGACGAGTGAAAACATAAAAGGCAGAGATAATATATATGGAATTATAGTAATATATTGAAAAAATATGCGTGCGAACGGTGATAAAGCGTAGTACTATGTAGGTGTTCACTTGCATACGACACAAAAAAAATCTGCGCAAATAAAGAAAGCATATGTTTTTTTTTATTTTATATATGGATTTTTTAAAAGACTATTCGAATCATTGTTCTTATTTTCACAGCATTGTGACTGATATACTCTTCAAGCTGTTTTTCGTGTACATCCTTCATGTAGACTTGGCTCAAAGATTGAACGCAATGACTTACAATTAAGCTGGTAAAGATTTAAGGATCATGCTTTACTATGAATCGAAATAATTAAAAATAACATAAGTTATCCTTAAGTTAAACATAACATTAGTTATACTCGATCATAGCTTACAGAACGAGAACAATCTTCTTTGTGGAATTAATGAAGTGCACAGTTTATAATTCTCTACAGGTCACAAGGTTTGCCACAAACATAGCAAATTTTAAGGATCATATCCCCCAATTCAGAAACAATCACTTGAAAAGGTTTACATTTGCTGGAGAATTGGGAATAGCACATACACGATGAGCATGATAGTAGGAACAATTCAAATAATGTAAATTATTAATTCTTATCTATAACCTAAACGTTTATTTTATTTTACAAGCAAATATTGCTTATCTATTTCTTATTTCGTATCAAGACAGGTAGTCCGTCTTCATGACACACGCATGGAGGTGCTCCCTTCGTTCCTTCTCTCAGACTGCTCGAACGTTCATGAAGAATGATGAGCATTCCAATATTAAAATAATTTAATAATCTTAACCAATTCATTCCCTAAGTTTCTATTAGAGTATCATAAAGTTTTCGGCGATGTACTTTATTTTCCTAAAATCATTACGACAAATAATAATAATAATATTAACTCGAGACAATTCCAAGCATTTGTGAGTCACGTCGCGAAACAGAGCACTATACTATCTACCTAATCTCTAAATATGCAAGATGTACCCAAGTCTATAGTCACTCATCCAAAATAAGGAAATGTGTATTACTTATTGCACGCCCCTCGTAATAAACAAGCGGCCTGTCGCTTACAAAGCTGAACCCTTCGACAGTATATAATGTTTATATGATTTATCGCAGCACATTCGTCCTGATACTTCCGGATCAGGATTTCAGCATATACTGACTTCCTTATTCACAAAATAATTGATATCATTTTTCTTTCCCCTTTAAAAAATTTCAATCATGTTATGCAAAGCCGAAAACAAAAGCACAATCTTTCCTAGAAAACTCAAAAAAAATACAAACATGGTGGATATAAAACAAACTTGAAGCATAAACCTCTAATTAACATGGCAGGGTTCGGGATAAATTGTACTAAAATCAGTTAATATGCTGTAAAAAATAAACCTTACACAACACCATAAATATATTTTTTTTGAAAATAAAGAAATTGATGCATGCATTCTATTGCTAAATTGTATTGGTAAACCTATCGATAAAGGCGTATTAAGCGAGGCGTTTATTGGCAAAGAGTTGGAAAACTACAAGTTTAGAGGCAGCTCCCAAGTTAATGATCACTTCCGGGTGTCATTCGATTGTGTTTTCTAGCTTACTCGTAACAATCATGATAAAGATGTTTTCTATGTTCATTTGTGTGGAGCAACTACTTCGGCTGAAGCTATTTTAAGTTAAAAACGGAGGCTGTGGGCCTTACTCTTACTGACCTACGACGCTTCGAACGGGAAGTAGGTGGCCGTGCAGGGTAATAACTTTCAGGGCGTCACGAAAAGAAACACCTTCCAATCCATAGAGGATAGATCGTTCACTTGGAGGGGAAAAAGTCCGATTGCAAACTAACTCTTGAAGAATGTTTTCTTCTTGCATTTGCCTCTGTTGGTGAACAATTATTGACGTATACGGAGGACACAATGAATTTTTACACGAACAATGATATGGTATGTGTCCAGGATTTGATAATTCATTCATAATTTTTGTTTTGCATATATTTGGTATAATTCTAAAATAAAATACCTTTTTGTACATTGTAGTTTGACTTATAAGCTTAACCCTAACAAAAAATATTATTTTTTTAGATTAGCATATTCTTACAGAATGCAATTATTTTTATCGGGATCAGTTTACGTTTTTATTTTTTTTATTTTTATTATGTGTCGGCTTTTCTGGAAGCACCTTTTTATTTCTCTTATTTCACATCTGCTACATATGAACGCTAAATGATTAACGTTTGAAAGTTTTTAATAAGATCAAGCGATTCACAGCTTTTGCAGACCACCTGTTTCCTCGCTAGCTGATCGCATTGTTCATGGTGCCAGTAAGATTAGTCTAAATCTCTGGAATTTAAAACGACTCGTTAACCCAATTGAAAATATTATCATAAGATTTAAAATCCGCTTATCTGTTGGCATGAAACTCATAATTGTTATCATTACTGTCTTTATTTAATTTTGAAATAAAAAACGGAGAAGAAGACAACAAATGAATAAAGAGAGAATAGTTTTTCAAAGATCGAAACTAATTACCATAATAGGATACTGTATATTACGCGATTTAGAATGATATTTTATATTATAAAATCGTATAATATTGAAAATAATATTATGACATACGTACTCTGAGTTTTTCGGGCTACTGTTCACATCTTGGGTATAATTTAAATAACGTTTCAATCAATCTAACTTCCAGCCTTCTTTGTTGTATTTTGTCGTACCCAAGAACTTTTTTATCGAAATCGGGAATATTTATGTTCAACTCGGGAATCTACGCGGAATTTTGAATGAGAATATTTTATTCTCAGAAGCAGCATGCAGTCGTTCTGACAAGTATGAATGGGTAAATGTTCTAAGTAATTCGCAGTTGTTTTTTGGGGTAGCTAACACTGACGATTGGGCCGCCAACCTCAACTAATTTACTTTTACAACTGAATTTCATGAGTACTCTATCAAGTGCGCCACCAGTCTGAAAATCTTAATAATAATGATATTAAATCCTTTCCTCAGAATTTCAGAACCGTAATATTAAAATATAGCGTGCAAATAAATATGATATTTTATCCTTGAAGACAGTAGGAATTAAATATAAAAATTATAAAATATAGTTTATTTGAGTACCTTAAATCGCACTTCTTTTTTTAATTGTTAACTCATTGGGTGGTCCAACGCTAATTTTTCGAGATCGGAGAAGGTTTTATTTGTTTTTTTTTTTAGTGTAACAAATAAATAAACGAGCTTGCACTCAGTGTAGATTTATTTACGAAGTTAATTTTACAAGAAATATTGAATCAAATTTTAAATTTACTGAAGTAGTAAATTGTGGTTTATCAATTGATTTTTTATTAACGGAAATAAAAAAGTAAATATATGCATGGCAAAAACTGTAGGACTATATCGTATTATTATCTTTAAATAAATTTGAACGAACATTTATAAATGTCCGTTTATTGCAAGATGGGGCATCCATACATCTCACTTTGTTCTTCCGTCATATTACTGCTCTGTTATTACTACTAGTTAACTTAGGATTATCATCATAATTCTATACGCCAGCAGTATAGGTAAATGTATGGATAACAATGATTGTAGTAATTATCTGTTTTATTATGTGCAATTATATACCGAAAAGAATTATTTTATTGTCTGTTTATTACCTCATGGGGTATTAGTAGTACTCACATGATAAAATGATGTTATTGCTAGAAATATGGCGGTGTTCCAGAACAGAGCGACCTACGTAAAATTTTGCTCCAATATTGACTTTTGATGTGAGAGGAGATAAATAATAGAGAGAAAAGTTGTTACTACACCCTGTTTGGGAAAATAGAATGTTCTGTATTAAGTAAAAATGGAAAATCTTTTTCGTTAAACATGCTGTTGAGGATAATGATTTTATTGAGCAAAAGAGACCTGTATAGTAAGAATTCGATTGCTTATCTATAATTTCCGAATTGAAAGGAGCAACAGCGAAATAATCTTATCATATGTGTAGATTTCGATAAACAAAATATCTCCTTGTTTCGCAGAGGGTTATTGTTGTGGAGACGCCCACTAATTAGCATACGTGGGTGAAAAGATATAGATAAAGGTATCAAGTCAGCAAGACCGGAGAGCTGTGTTCGAACGCCGGATAGGCAGGACGCATGTGCCGGTTGCTCCATGAAAGACTTTAACACGCCCTCTGCCGGAGAATCTTCCAACTGCAGTACAACTGCACCTTTGTAAATATGTATTATCTTTTCGTCTTAATATATTTGTTTTACCTTTACTTTCTGCGTTCGTGTTATTATTGATACAGGCACAAAAGTTTATCATCCTACATGTATCTCTGTTATAGAAAAATGGTATGCATCGATTTGATTCAAAATTACATCGATTTCGATTACAATGAAATATTGGAAATAAAAAAAAATTGTTCATTCTAATGCAATCCTCTAATATGTCGGATGTTACTGCTACTAAATACGCACACACACACGCAAATACACGCATATATATATATATATATATATATATATATATATATATATATATATATATATATATACTGTTACATTCTCCTTTGTGGGTTATATATCTCATTATTCAGGATATTAAGTTAGAAATAGCCCATATGTAGAGAGGGTTATCTAGAGGAGCACTCGCCAGAGAACATTTCGAAATCCATCACCGTCAAAACTTTAATAACATATAAGCTCTAACAATTTAAACTTATAAATGATGTCTATGCACTTAGAAGTTGTGATGCAATTTATAAGTGCAATTAAATAGACAGTAAGTTCATGTTGGCCGTGGTTCGATTGTTCCTATCCCTAAATACCTGCATTAGGGTTAGAAACATAGCAAAATTCGCTTGGCAGTGTCCGATTAAAGAAATACTAAGACGATCATTTGGTTATAAAAATGTTAAATTAATATTTTTTTAAAATGATTTTTGTTTAAAAAATTATGATATCGAAAATTCGAAGTCATTTAAATTGCAAAGTCAAACAACAAGAAATGAATCAGTTGAAAGTGTCTTTCTTTTTAAGAGGTTTCATGCATTATGAATGCTATGAACACTATAGAGTGTATTCATTCGAGAAATTTCTTATTTTCTTTTTCACATTTTTTGTTTTACATTGAAATGTAATAATTCAATAATATCTTATATTCTGGTTTTTCGTTGATTTATCACTTTATTATCTTTCCTTCGTTAGCCAATCCAACAAAATGGCTCTTAAGGAGGTTTGGATTCCTTGAGTACAAAATTTTCGAATAGAGATTTAATTCCAATCACTATTCCCGGTTATTTTCAACATTTGATAATATATGCATATGACTTAACACATTTCCATTTATGGAATTAATTTCTTACCGCCTTAAATCAAGAATCAGAGTTTCATTTTTATTTTATCGAAATTCACGTATTTTCCAGTCGAAAACTAATATAAGATCCTTTGTTCTCAGAATATGATTGAAGGTACTAAAATCACGATACATATTTTATTAACGGTTTCTTCAATAGTGTATATTTAACAAGGTCTTACTTTTCAACGAAATTATTTTGAACAAAATTATTTGAACAACATTTTACTTTTTCAATAAACCGTGATTACCGTTTATTAGTTATATTTGCGTTTTTTAACACAATTCGTTATAATTTAATATTTCTTTAGCAAACTTCAATTCAAAGAACAAACATGAAAATTCCCATGAGGAGGTTCTTATGAAAGATGTAAACTCGTAAAATATTTGTACTCACCGATTCTACCTCGTTTTTGTCTCTGTTCAGAAATTAATGGTTTGAATTCTTTTTTATCCAGTAATTATCCGTTTCGCGTCGATCGCTTAATTCTTATTAGCATCGATTTTCTGTTGTATTCTGAAAAAAATCGTTTTCTTTCTTTTCACTCTTTGTTATCTACGTTACAACTTGATGATAACGGAGTCACAAGATCGTTCAGCAGGTCTCTACTAGACTGGACTTTAATAACAACTGACTAAATAATGCTCAGAATAACGGTTACCTTTATTTGGGGTGCTAGAGTTAGTTTGATTTTTATCCCAACCTAATTGTCCACTTGGTTCTTCCGTTATATTACTGCTGTGTTATTACTACTAGTTAAATTAGGATCATCATCATAATTCTATTTGTTGACCGATACGCGTTCAGTTGCATTTATTTTGGAGTATAACGATCTTGGATCGTCACAATACATATACATATTACAATAGAAAAATTCGAGCATGAAAAGTAATATGGTTAAGCTTAAACATAAAAAAGTAAGGGACTAGTTGTTAAAACTGGAAAAATGAAGGGAAAGATATTCTAGTAAAAAATATAACAAATTTATAACTTAAACTATTGCAGCATAAAGATTATTTATATAATGCTAAATTAAATTTACAAAAATTACTGCTGCAATATTTTAAGTTATAAATGTATTATATTGTTTCACTAGACTATCTTGTATTTTTCTTTTCCAGTTTTAGCAACTAGTTTTTTACTTTTCTATGTTTAAGCTAAACCATATTATTTTCCATGCTCGTATTTTACTATTGTAATCCATCATTTTCCCAGGCTTCAAATTGTTTAATTTAAGTCTTATTTTTTTGTTGCCCCCATAAACATAACATAACAAATAAATAACAATGTACCGCACTAGTCTGCTTCTATGAAATCCCCCAATTGTCTCTCTTTTATTATTTTATTCTGTCTGTTTCGATTGTTTCTTCTCTTTTCGCGACAGCAGTAAATTAGTAGCAACACTGGTTGATGAAGCGACATGGAATGCTATGGAAACCAATCATGAAAACGTTACTTACATCCTTACGTTTTCTTACGATTTTGAAAGCACTAAATTTATCATAACTTTTGTTTTACAAACGAAAATTGAAAAATTTTCTCACAATATAGCCGAGAACGTTATTTATAAACTGTAATAATTGTTTAAAATTTGGTCGAAAATGAAGAAGCAATGATACTTAAAGCAGTTCTTAAACTGCCACAACCATATATTCAAACACTACCGTGTTTAATGATGTACAAGTGATTATCGTTTCCTCTTGCAAATCTTTAATGAGAATTTTTCCTTTCGATAACGAAAACAAAAATTGTCTAACTGTTTTATTTCTTGGAGACATTCTATATTTATTAACATACATTTTGAATCTGAGGCATTAAAAGCAATCGATTTGCAGAAATCTAAAGTTACGTGTGTCTTCACTAAAATCTATGCAGCAACTGACATCCAACTTCGAATATTAATTCCTATTTCGTATAGCTTAACTAACTAACAATTCACTGAACTTTATGCCCTGCTGAATCTAACAATAATGTAATATTACGCTTGTCTTACCGTAATGTGGTTTGCACCCATGATGTGTTGTATTGACTTAATTTTAAAAGTTTATGATTGTCTAACAAGATATAGAATATCTAATGTTATGTATGATTTAATATTTCGGAACAGTAAATTATCTTTTAAAATTTGTGGTTTCTGCTCCATATCACTTTCAAACATTAAATAAAGATTCACACATTGGAATGTGTCATCTTATATGCAAACAAAACAAATGGCATGTAAAACATCTTTACGACTGAAATTGTCTGTCCGGTTTTAGTCCCGAGAGCCAAAGATATTCTTAGGAAAGAGTTTTGCACGATTCAAATAAGTGTTGCGAAAATCCATTAACATACCACTAGGATTTCTACTTTATATCAAAACCACACTGACAAATTTGGAGCACAAACAAATGTTTTTTTGCGATTGACATGAGCTTCTTTTCTGCCAGTCTGAAATATTGCTCTCTGCAGTTATAGGCTATACCGTTCACTCCTTTTGAGAATGTTAGTTACGAGATTGAAACTTGAGGCTCATACAGGAAGAAATTCCAACGTGGCTGCACAGGTATTTTTGGTTGACAATTGTGTTTTTCTCTAGAACACGGCTTTTAAAATCCCATTTTTTCGTTAGATCATACAGTTGTGGGTAGGATATAAGTGAGCCCATCGCCTATGATTTAAATCGACACTGTCTTAGTCAAGAACGATTGAAACCGGTTCAAGCAGAGATAAACGTGTCTTATCTTCGAGTTTTGGTTTCCTTAAATAGTTGCATCATAAACATTTGGGAATCAAGTCGAACATACTACTTAATCATACTTAATAATCGTTGGGGAATATGTGAATGTATTCATAACTTTACCAAAAATATTTGTGAATGTAGTGCGTTGTCATCGGCGGAACTCGATCCCAAGAATCAAGCGAACAGTCCGAGCATAAAACGACGAGACAGAATCATTTTGTGGAATCAACATATTCAAAGAAACTTTTAGTAATCTGATTTCTTTTCAAATAAAAAAAGAACTGGAAAATTTGATGTAATTTAAAAGTCTTCTCGTGTATCAAATGTATGAGAATAACACATTGAAGACAAAACAAACATATTAGTTTAATAAATATCACATTTTTCTGGTAGTTTATTTGTATAGGGCTGTAATATTTTTATTGGTTTGCTTTTCAACACATTCAATAAAACCATGCGTTGTAATAGAGATGAATTGTAGGTTAATTTATTTTGTAATCGTGTGTTCTGTAAATTAATGATCCGTAAATGATATATATGTACGATATCATCACATTAACACGCCGGTACTTGCTAATAATATTACTACTATTATTACTGCTGCTGCTACTACTACTACTACTACTACTACTACTAATAATAATAATAATTATAATACAATTTTCTTAGTGACACCATAAACAGGTTCCACACCAAATAAGTGGGGAGAGTCAAGGAGAATAGAAATACCGAGAAGGAAGTAACCAGATGTCCATTGGATGAGTGGGAAGAGAACTGGGAAATTGGGGAGGCTTATTGCCACCTACACATCAGTGAATATTAACATGTTACCATCGAGCCCTCAATAATAAACGGTTATTGCGATAGCACACACTTATTTGATAATGTTCTTGAAAGTAATGGTAAGTACTAGAAATCTGGGAAGACCTGTTGTTACTCAGATTTTAGGGAATACCACAGGTTCTTTGAGAATACAATTTTATGATAACAGCTTGTGTGAAGTAATAATAATAGTACATGGAAAGTGCCAGACAACTCAACGTAATATGGAGCATTAAGAAAGTCTACATAATACTAATGATTTTAGCAGCGGTAGAAACAGTCCCAGAAAAATGGAGAAAGAAAAGGAGGATTGGAATCAAGGAAAACTAAGATTATTCAGTAAATCATGTGAAAAAACAGAGTACATCTTAAAACAAAGACCTTCGAATGTAGAAACTAACCAGCATACACTACAAACACTACCTAACAACATGGAAACTGCAAAGCAAGTAAAATAAATAGATGGAAATAACACCACATGATCCCAAAGAGACTGAAACTGTAACAAATCTTGTAAATTGTCTTCTTCTCCATAAAGCATCATCCCCAGCTTATACCACACATTAATGAAGCGTGGCTGGTATACGGCAATGGAAATACAAAGGAGGAAAAGCACTATCCAGACGAGAAGTGCAAAGAGTATTGGCGAGTTAAGGAAGTTTACAGTTACCTAAATTCACGTTAAGACTAATGAACATTACCAACATGGAATAGAAGTTTTGATAACGCAAATTCATATGCAAAGGACATCCACAAAGTAGGGTTGTAACACAAACTCCGGGCAATATCGGCGGATAGGGTTAGTGAATATTTTTTTGTGCCCTGTGTGAGAACACTTAGTGAGTAATAATAATAATAATAATAATAATAATAATAATAATAATAATAATAATAAAATAAAAACCCATGTAAGCAAGAAGACCTGATTAACAAGTAAAGAAAGTCCTCTCTAATCTAAGACTTGCTGTCCCAACTGATCACAGGGTGAATATCAAAGAAAAAGAGATGGAGCAAATACACAGAGCTAGCCAGAGAGCTGAAAGACATATGGATGATGAAGGAAAACAAGACAATACCTATAAGAGTAGGAGGACTAGTAACAATTCCGAAAAGCTTTTCAAAAATAATAGGAGCAATTGGAATCAAAGGAATGACTGGAAAGATACAACGAATAACAATAATGAAAACAGATTGAATATTAAGGAAAAGTCTTGGATGCGGAGACTACTACACACGAGCCATATGTACGAGACAGAAAAACTGCTGCGGGTGCAAAACATGAGGAAGCGTTACAGGGAACCAAGAACAATGAAGCTGCATATCTATGAGTTCTCTATCCTCTTCTCCATCTCCTCTAATTACCCCATCAACACCCCCAAAAGTAATGCCGAACAGTCAAGAAGAGTTAAGGAGGATAGAAAGACTGGGGAGAAACTGATGACCAGACCTCTGCTGGACACGTAAGAAAACTGGGACATTGGGGAGGCGTATTTCCACTCAAATTCCAGTGGATACCAACGGCTGATGCCAGTTATAAATCAATGGTAAGTAGCTGTTGTGATGAGGCAAATTCATTTGCAAATCTTATCACAAGCCGTGTAGAGTAGAGAACATCTGGAGATATTTTTTCACTCAACTTCCAGGGAACACTCCATATTGTTTTCAAGAAGAGATCTTTGAAGACTTGTCTGAAACTCCTTTTGAGCCAATAATAATAATAATAATAATAATAATAATAATAATAACAATAATAATAATAATAATAATGATCGGAGTTCTCTATATTTTTATTCTGTTCAAATCCTCATACTAATACTTTTGGGAAGAGTATGAATCCCTAATTGCTATTATATCTTGATTAAATATAAATCTATTGTCAATTCATTACATCAAATGAATTGTCTAGAATGATGTGTATGTTCCGGTGTGAACTATCCAAAATGTGTTGCTATGTCGCCAAATATACAGAATGCATAACAATACCCGGTTCAATAGAGCTATATTATATAATGCAGAAACTTTTAGAAAAAAAACCTATTATTTGACACTGAGAAATAAAGAAACTTCGTAGTTCATGACTTGTCTACTCAAAGTTTGCTGATATGTTTGCTTGCCGTTTGTGCAGTAGTGAAAGCAAAATACGTGAGACTCTATCTTCGATCCTAGGATTTGATAATCAATGTAGTCGTCTATCGAAAATTCTAAAAACAAAATCAATTAACTAATCATAATAAAGTGATTACGATGTAGCATGATAAACAATCGTGCAACACTGTTAAATTACAATAACGTAAACTGATTCAATAACAGAAGACCTGCATAGTGGCAGTTTTATTTCACTTAAGAAATATAATTCAGTTTTTGGCAGAATAAAATTTGGTTTTGCATGGCACAAATGAAAAAGTGAATGACATAAAAAATAATTTTCTTCTGGAAAAATAGAAAAAATTTTATCCTGTCTTACATAAATACATTAGACATACTAAGAGTCATGAACTGAGTGACCATTTTCTCAGCAACCGCATTCCGAAAACTTGCTTTCTATTAATAATACGAAACAAAATAATTTCCAAACTTCTTCCATTAAAATATTATAACATAATATTGGATTGCACACATCATATTTGTCAAACAGAGCCATTAAGTATTGTTCCTCGCAGACTTGAATTTAGAGGACGTGAAAGAGAAATGTTTGCACACCTCGCTGAGTTTCTTGATGTGAATGATACAAGAAAATACTTTTTTTACAGTATTATCAAGTTCTTGTCCATTATTATAAAGACTGTCGGACCAAAGTTGCGCTAGCAAATCCAATATGTGAGGAAAAACCATGGCTCGCAGGCATTTTTGCTTTGAATTTAATAATAAACCAGTATACATGTCATACGCCAGTTGCCGACATTATCTGGTAATTGCTGATGCTTCAAGCCTGTCAATTACTGTTTTTTATTTACAATAAGTATATACAATTTATTTGCTGCGACAATGAAGTGACAAGCTATTCCAAAGATAAACATGAGGCATTTTACACTTAAAATATCTTCGGATACAAAATAGGAAGCAAAGGTGGAATCTGTTAATCGATGTATTTTCAGACAACAGAAATTTTCGAAGCGATCGTAGAATTCGAGCATGTGTTTCTGGAAATGTAAGAAGGGAATAGTAGAGATTTATCCACTTGAATCAGGAGCTGGAGTTTTCTTGTTTTTTTTTACCTTTTTATTACTTGCTGCGTCGAATAGTCTTCTATAATATAAATCCCGCTTATATGTTTACATGTATGCATGTATGTATGTTTGTATGTCTGCAAAAACCTTACGACAGAGTCGACAGATTTTCAGGTGATTGGTAGCGTCTTGAAGTCCGACCCTTCGCATGACAAATATTGGAAGATTAGCTAAAGATATTACATACTTCACACTCAATAAGAACTTTGATGAATGTGGGTTCGCTTTTTTCCGATATTCTTTGAAAGTCATTCTCTCTTTTCGATTGACTAGGTTTAATTTAAACCTTCGCACCTCTCGGCTTAAAGATGGGCGCAATGGCAAAGACTTCACTTTTTTCACGTTTTTTCCTCCTTCGCGGTACAGGGTCGAGCCTGCCTGTCTAATACCACTTCTTCTTTTTTTTGCTCAACACACACACACACATAGAACACCCGAGAAACACCATGCATCCAGTAAATTTATAAATAAAGCGCGACATATACTTTCAATGTGCATTGACGCCCAGATTTTCTACATTGAAGTTAGCATATCCTATGTTTCACAGTACAGACATAAATTATTTGCAGTAGTTGGATTTAAATCTCAGTAATTAGCTGAGGGGCTTGAAGTGGATCGTGCTAATCCAAATCCAAAGAGAAAGATAAAAAATATTTCTCTTCAGATACGAATTAACAGATGAATCATATTACCAGACAAGTCTAGAAGCGTTTCGCCGATCATTTGTCTAACGATGAATGGGTACAAGTTCACAAAGTCATCAGGAAAAATTTAAAAGCATGAATGATTTTAAATAAAAATATGGGTTCTTCTGTGGTGCAAGTAAATGAAAGTTGCGATGACGTTAAACATATTGTGGTCATGCTGCTCTGCTTTAGCACAATGTTTTGGAAAGAGCGACGTTGACTGTAAGAAACGTGAAAGAGAGATTATCAATTCTCTCAAGCTCATGAACTGTAAAAAGTGTATTATATTGTCTGCTATTGAATGTAAATCATTTAATAAAACACACCATTTGTCGATTTATATTCATACGCAGTTGTTTCACTCAGACTTGTAAGTATATTATGGATTACAGTGGTATCTTTTTTTTTTTGCAGTTTGTCCAAATGAAAACTAATCAAAATGTTTTCAGAGACACCATGTCTCAGGAAAGACTGACTGTTTTCTCTAATATATATATATATATATATATATATATATATATATATATATACAGCTATATGTCTGTATGCCTTTCGATATTTCTGTCTGTATATTCGTAAATATTAAGAACTATCTGTCGTTCTCCATATCAAATTACGACAGGTTTGCGACAACAGTTTTCACATACAAATGTTTCGTGTTTTGACTATTAGGCACTATATTATGTAACCTTACAACTTCATCGTAGGACAATTTAGGCCTTATAATGAAATCATACAATTAAAAATAAAAGAGAAATCATCACTATCGCCAATACCATTAGAGGACGTAATTTCTATTTTTCTCTCCAATTCATAACTGCTCATACAGTCCAACTCTACACCGCGTAAAAGTACACACAACAGCCCTGTATTGTCCGTATAAGCTGAATCATAAACTCCAAGAAATAACGTTCACTTCCGATTCGCAGATTCAGAAAATAATTATACCTCCCTTCGCAAATATTACCCTTCCTCATTGGATGCCAGCTGTAAAACGTTACACCAAATGTTTATACAATATACGCACATGAAACCAAAATTACGTGTATATTGTTTACTATTTGCCCGCTTGCATATATTGAAAAGTTAACTCCCAAGAAAATAATTAATTAACGAATTATTCCTTTTACCGCTATTTTTTTTAAGTTAGAGTTATTTTAAACTGAATACAATATCAAATCGTTTTCACCATTCATTCGTTCTCATATTAAATCAGAACTGCTTATTTTTTTTTAATTTTAAGGACAGGATGATTCAGTTTCGCTAGTTGGTAGAACATTAAACAAACAAAACGCAATGTTCTTACATCTGTCTGTCTGTCCCTCTCTCTTTCCCTCTCCCTCTCTTTCCTTCTCTCTCTATCTCTCTCTGTATGTCCATCTCTCTCTGACTCTCTCTCTAAAAACTTCTTTTAGCACTACCATTCTTTTTTTAATTTACGAATATTTTAAAGAAACGCACAATCTGTTCTTCGTATTCATTCCTTTTCATTATATCCATTACATTTTGTCTTTTTATTTATGGATTTTTTTCGGGAGAACGCGGAGTTTCGCTAACTGCTATAACAAATCGCAATCAAGCATATTGTTCTTCTCTCTCTTTCTCTCTCTCTTTATCCCTCTCGCAACAATGGGTATGTGTGCTTCCTTATATAGTATGAAAGTCATAAACATTGACAACTACCGAGGAAAACGTGACAGAAGAACAAGATATTTATATTATTCACTTGAGAGGTGATGACAATTTCCCAACTGTTCGCTCAGGGTTCCTTTTTAGATAGGGGATTATTGTTAATGCTTGCATAGTTAAATTTACAGGACCTCATTTTTGGAAGGGGAGCTATGTTTCCTTTGTTTCCCCCCTAGTTTTCAACTTATTCAACATTTTTGTGTAGAGGACTAATTTTTACATTAGATCGAACTCCAAAACTTCCTTGAATATGACGAGTTTAAAAGTTACCCTGTATACGAATTAAGACAAGGTATTTATATTTGGCGCAGACATGGAGTTTTTAAGATATAAATACTTGCATTCTGCACTATTATGTACTTGCGGAGGTTCGGAGTGTATATTTCTACAGTTGTTCTTACTATGGGGAGGTTCGGGATTTATTCTTAAAACCGTTCTTAAAATGGGGAGGTCGAGTGGAGGTCACTAAAACATCCGTATTTTACATTTTTATGTGGGGAGGGGTAAGCTTCCACCGGGCAACACCGGTTAACGGGTTATGCTAGGAAAAAAATTAAACGTAATTGCAATTTCACTTCCAATTTTCGGATCGTTTTTTCATGGCCAAATGCATTTTATTTGATTTTGTGCATTGTTTGTTGCAATTGCCTCTAATGAGTTTAGGTCAAATAGATTTGTCGATTGATATAATAATTATTTGAATGATTTTTTCGCTACAAAACAGTTACTGTCAAGAATTGTCAGCATAACTAAAAGAATAAGTTGTAAGATAGTCAACATATTGAACTTTGGAATACAAACTCGTGTCATTTTTTGTTATATATATATATATTTATATGTATATATTATATGTATATATATATATATATATATATATATATATATATATATTCAAATTGTTTTTAACATGTTTTATATACTATTCGCTGGTACCTCTTTATACGCTCGAATACATATAAAATTTATAATATATGTGTATATACACAAATAATGTGTGCGTTTTTACACGTATATATATATATATATATACATATAAGTGAGAACAGACGTATATCAGCACACATATTTATACTAATATACATACAATGGAACAAGAAATGAATGCGTAAATCTTACACTTTGAAAGATAAAACAAGATGTCAGAATTCTAATGTTGATATCGCCTTAGACTGAATTTATTTTATACTATTCACCTTTTTGCATTTTTGTCTTTATTTTTAACAATCTGAGAACACTTCTCTGTGATAGTGGACAAAAATACGTACTTGATATTTTACTTGCAGGGAAAATACTATTCTATAGCGTCGTAACATTTTTGTTGCTTTTATACACATGCGTATGCTGTGTGCGTACATATCTTATACGTTAGGATGTGTATATTACACTTTAAAAAACATTAATAATGAAACGAATCGTTAGGCCACATTGAAATCCACATAAAATTCCTTTTTTTTTTGCTTTGCTATATTGCTTTAATATCTCTCACATTTTATACCTCATCTCACATTTCATTGCTCTATTATATATATATATATATATATATATATATATATATATATATATATATATATATATGTATGTACGTATGTATAAGAAATCGGCGCCGTACTCCCCTTTCCAAAAATAGCACAGCTGAAAGGGCATGACGAACCCTTTTTGAGATGACAAGATGCCTACTTTTCGAATCGAAATTAGCGCATACTTTATGGACATACGCTTTAATGGCAACAGCATATATCAGAAATAGATCGTTCAATAAGAGGCTAGGAAAACACCGTATGAAGCGTTTTGCTGTGTAAAACCTTAAATGAATAGAATGCATCTATTTGGTTCTGATTGTTTTGCATTGCACCAGTAAACTAAATACTAAAAGCGAAAAAGGTACTTTCGTAGGTTACGATAAAAAATAGTCCGGCATACTTAATCTACTTTGCAGCTCAAAATGCCATAAAAAGGGTTAGATGTGTAATATTCAATGATACATTAAATTTTAAAAAAATGGTGATCCAGTGAATGAAAAACGTGAAATATTGCCTAGCATCTTAATCGATCACAATGAAAATATAAATAACGACGACAATTACAGTACTTCTGACAAAAACAGTAACCAGACACGTCGATACCCAATAAGGGAGCGAAAAAGGCCAGACTTGTTACAAATTGAAAAGATACAAGATTACGCCGTGGATTACTGTTCTTCGTTGAACAGCGCACTGGAAAGTTATAATGAGGCGATTAATTCACAAAATTACTAAGAATGGGAACAAGCTATGGTATCGGAATTGAAGGCTTTATCTGAAAACAACACAATGTCTCAAAACTTAACAGAAATGCTTGATACTCTTTACTAAATCAGTGTCTTAGGGATACAGAACTTTAATGGCAAGACAGCGAAATATTCATGTATGTCATATAGAGTTCACGTAATAGCCTTAGGATCGAGGTCCTTTGGGGTTCACAAAAATACTTTAACATGACTACGAAAATGGCACAGAAAAAGAAAATGAATCACTAATAAATTTCGCACAAAATAACGCAATTATAACCAATTATATCTAAACAAAGATCCACTAGACACTAGAAAACCGCAACTGCAAACCCTATAGAAAAAACGAACGAAACGATAAACCCCATCATAAGTGAATGCAGCAAACTAGCTTTTAAAGAACATAAGAATAATTGTGACTAAATTTGAAAAGCAGTACACGGCGAACTATGCAAACGAGTGCATCAAATATACTGGGACAAATCGTCGTAGCACAATCTGGTAGCAATACTTAAAGGCGGAAACGATAAAATAGCATGTGACATAGACGTACAAACAGAGACATCCATCCAATTTAGGAAACCAGATGTGATAATAGATAATAAGAAAGAAAGGTTCTGCAAGATCGTAGATTTTGCTGTTCAAGCAGACCAAAGGTGAACCTCAAGGAGACGTAAAAACAAAACAAGAACACTGAAATAGTCGGAGACCTGAAAGGCAGATAGAGGAGGGAGATATGTGATAACACCAAAAATCTTATAAGCACTAGGAATTATACCGAAAAATAAATGGGAGAAATTGGAATTAGTAGGATGGCTGAAAAAATACAAAGACGAGCAATAATTAAACGGATGAAATATGGAATTCCATTGAATGGGTAAACTAATAGACGAGCTACAACTAACAACCGGCCGTATGGAAAAAATGAAAGTGAATGGAAAGATAGAACAACTCCACATGAAACAAAGAAAACTGAAACTGTATATTCGTAAATAAATCGCACAAGAATAAGGTTGATGCTGACACCTTTTTCTTGGGCGATTTATTTACGAATATACAGTATGAAAATAGTACAGAAAGGTTACTGGAGGATAGAAGGATCGTAGAGAAAACCCCAAACTAGACCTCCACTGGATCGGTGCGAATAAGAGGGCTTATTCCCATGCAAATTCCAATGATGATAAATTGACATTGCCAGTCAGCATTCCCTACAACGCAACTGTTGCAAGGGTGCATATTTGTTGAACATGTCTTTAAAATAGGTGTAGATTGGTGGAAATCTCAGAGGCTTATTGTAAGCCAGACTCGAAGGAACACCACCGTTTGTTGTCAGTAAGCAACATTTAATGATGACTCTTGTGAGAACTCCTAATGAGCAGTATTAATTAAACTCATAATCAGAAGAAAAAGAAAAAGAATACACTGCCCAATCCCAAGTAACTTATAAAAAAAAGAGACGAAATAAATATATAGAGGACACTATACGAATCCACGGAGAGTGAAAACATCAGAGATCGCAGAATCTGTCACCATCAAAGACGCTAATAAAACACTTTGTTTGCTACGACAGAAAACGATCATGAAGCGTCAGTGATACTAAAAGATTTTGTAGTTCCAGGACAATGTAGATATTGACTGGAAGTGTTACACCGTTCCTGACATACACGGAAAGTAAATAGCCAATCGAATTTCAATGGCAAACTAATAGATTTTATGAGAATATGTCCATGGTAAACGGATGTTTTGCTGATGTAAAATGAGTTGCAACGAGGGGGGAGGAATGTATTTATATATTGAAGAGAATTGCTGTATTCAAAGTCCAGGGAAACTAATACTGCTCGTTAATATTAATGAACAATTTCGAACGATGACTTCTTTTAAAAACTCTCGTTTGCAAATATTAATAAGAAAAAGATTAGGAATAATATTATAGCATTAGGCCAAGTAAGGGTAGTTGCATTTTACACGATTGTTTGCAATAAATATAAATAGATTGATGTATATTCATAATTTCTAGTTCAGATTTCTTCGACGTGTAATGTCCCCTTATTTTGCCTTTTCGTATGTAAATACTTATATTGTTCACATTGTTGGCAAAGTTATTATTAAATTAATGCTATGTTGCACTTTAAAACATTATTTTTATTTTTCGCATATAGCCTTTTCTCTTGGTTGCCTGTTTTCCGCTACGTTTAATGGTAATAACGAGGAGGAGATTTTAGTCCAACACAATAAAGCCAGATTCGCGAAATTGTGTGTTAGAGCGGCGTTGTTGCAAGATCGATTAAAAAGGCAACAATCATGACGAGAGAATAGCGATGTGTTATCACCTGATTTGCATAATTATACAAATGTTCTTGCTCGGTGCCTTCGTGCGTTCTATTCCATATTCTCTTTTCTTTGGAGAGGTTTTGCCGTAATTCTATAGATTTGTTAAATTTCAGGACTTCAATTTCGCACCTGGGTAATTTTCGTTCATCTACCGTATAATAAACCGCTACTTTGGCTAATAAGATTCGTATTTCGCGGTTGGTAAAACGTAAATAAAAACAGGAAAATACGTTGAGAATTTAGTAGTGAGATTGCAACCAGCATTCTGAACTGACTAAATTTGTCATTTGATATACGATAATTTTAGTGAACTCTATCTATCAACAATAGATTCTCTCGACTTATTTTTATGTGTATACAAATATACACAGTGCAATATATATGTATGTATATATATATATATATATATATATATATATATATATATATATATGTGTGTATGGGGGGTGTATGTGTGCGTGTGTAACACTTCCTCTATTAGTTTGAGCTTTTGTGAAGTGATATACAAATTACCATTAACGTATGAAGCGATGCTCTTTGTGTAAAATATTGAGCTTAGGTACTTTGGACAATGTCAAAAAAGTAGCCGTATAGCGCAACGCTTAGAAGCTACGACTGTCATTTGAGCGATCGGGTATCGGTCCTTGAGGTGGTTCACTTAGGAGCTGCGAAACAGCGAAACAGTACTGTATGTGGATGACTATATATATATATATATATATATATATATATATATATATATATATATATATATAAACAGAGAGAGAGAGATCGGGGAAGAAATAGAGATAAAGAAGCATGTATTTGATATATATATATATATATATATATATATATATATACATTACACAGGCATCATCATATTAGCAAGTCGAAGAGGCAACTCGAGGATAAGGGTTAAAGTGTGTACAGTAGAAATTGGACAATATAGTAATCAATTCGGTAAATGTGTTAACTTATATGGAACGGCTCATCAAGAACTTGTTTACGTTAGACTTGAAGACAACCATATTGTAGTCAGCCGGAAAGCAGGAAAACGGAAGACAATTCCACAGGTGTGCAGTTCCAAGAAAGAAGCTTTGTTCATGAAATCTACGTTTAGATTTAGGCACATATAAAGAGTGGGGGAAATTATTGATAGTGTTATCAGCTAGACGAGTGTTTCTGGTCAAAGTTTTGCGAGGGGGGAACCATAGACTGAAGCTCAGTCGAACACTTTCCATGAAAATAACGACACAGCAGAGAGAACATCTCTTCTCTGAGGTAGAGGTTGCAGGAAAGAGAAAAGAACATATCCTAAGTCTATTTTGAACTCTATCAAGGCAGGACAAGTCATTTCTAGCAGCTCCTGCCCAGATGTGGCACCAGTATTCCATCCTTAGACGTGCCTGGCTCTTATATAGATAGAGAATTGCATCAGCAGTGAGATATTTACTGGATCGATAGAAGGATCCCACTATTTTTCCAGCGGCCTTGGCAACAGATTTGATGTACGTGTTCCGTTTAAGATCAGGAGTAATGGTCAAGCCCAGAAGCTTGCCAAAACTTGAGGCCTCCTGAAGACGATAGCTATTAATTTCAATTGATGCCAGATATGGATAAGTGTGCTGATGATGTAAAGAGAGAAGCTTGGTTTTAGATGCATTAAAAGTAACCAACCACTCCTTTCCCCATTTTACTACGTGCTCAAGATCAGAGAAGAGAGAATCGGAGAGAACTTGGTCGTTTACTGTCTTAGATGTGCTGCCATAAATGGTAGTGTCATCAGCATAAATGTCTACAAATGTTGTAAGGATGTGATTTGAAAGATCATTAATGTAGATCAGGAAAAGAGTTGGGCCCAGGATGGACTCCTGAAGGACTCCAGCATTAATACTGTGAGCTTCTGATTTCTGCCCGTCAACTACTACTCTTATGAACCTATCAGAAAGAAATGAATTAATAATTGAGTAGATATTTCTAGCTATACCATAGCTAGAGATCTTGTGAAGTAAACCTTTATGACATACCCTATCAAAGGCCTTTAATATGTAAAGAGCAATTGCCCTAGAAAGGTCGCCTCCGTCGAGAGATTTGCTAATCTTATGCGATATAACTGTAAGCAAATCTGCTGTAGATCTAGCAGGACGGAAACCATATTGAGTGTCACTAACAAGTTTTTTTTTTGTTGAGATGGTTGATTACTTCTGTATTTAAAACAGATTCCAGCTACTTACTCATGACGCACAGGACTGCCAGCAACCATTGTAAGAATTGGCCTGTACTTAGAGGGGGATGAGCGATCACCCAAATTCTTAAATACAAGGCATACTGATGAGGTTTTCCAGGGTGATGGGAAGCTATTCTCCTTAAGACAATGTTTAAACAGTTTTGTAAGTATGGGCGCTAGTTCTGGTTGAAGTTTTTTGAGTACTATATTTGGAATACCGGCAGGGCCAGTTGCTTTACTGGAATCAAGGTTTTTGATTAGCTTGGCAACATCACGTACAGATATATGATGTATATCACGTAGTGTATTTTCTGATACAGGAGGGAATATTGGGGGTTGGCGGCCTTGGTCGCAAAGGGTAGAATTAGCTGCAAAGTTATTGGCAAAGAGTTTCGCGTTGTCTGATGCTGACGTGGTTACCTCAGGTCACTTGATGATAGTTGGGATAGAGCACACGCTTCTGTTCAGGATTATTTTTGCTATTTGCCAAAACTGGTGAGAACAAAGCCGCTGCTCAGCTACTTTGGACTTGGCGGACTGGGCGTACAACTCTCTTGCATTCTTTATTACTTTCTTACAATTGTTGCTGGCAGTCCTGAAAGTGGCTTTAGTTTACATATATATCTATTATGTTGGAAGCAGTGCAAAAAGTGATTTCTGTGCGCAATGGCAGCAGCACATTCTGGAGAGAACCATGGCTGGCTGTTAGGTTTTTGCTGAAACTTTTTCGAGGGTATGAAATGGTCAATACCTACAATTAACCATTCCGTCAGGTCTAATACTATAGAAGACACATCCTTTTTAAACATGGAATGCAGAGGTAGATCAGATATAAATGTACGGAAGCTATCCCAGTCAGCCTTAGTGTATCGATATACTGTACGATGGAGAGGTACGTCTGGGGACTTAATACATTTCATTTTTATTTTAATTGATACAGCAGAGTGGTCGGAAGATCCAACAGGAGACAGAACAGAAACTGAACATAGTTCAGGGCAAGTTGTGAGATAAGGTCTAGTAGACTCGCATACTGGCCGTCATTGTCGGGCACACGGGTGGGTTCGTGAACAATCTGAGTGAGGTCATAAGCAATGGAGAAATCATGACAGAACCTCCCCTCATCATCGGTCTTGTTTGAGTGGGTCAACCATTCGACGTTGTGAACATTGGAGTCTCCACATACGTGAATGTTAGCTGAATGATAAGCAGATAGGACTTGGTCAATTTTCTCAGATATGCTTTTAAAGATAGTAACTCCGCTGTTTGGGGGTGATAGAGAGTAAATATAAATGCAATGCAGTAGTGGGAGCTAATGCCACCCGGAAGCACATATCGGGTAAGTTAGGATCTTCTCTGGAGATGTCCCTACTACATGGAAAGCCATCTTTAATATAGGCACATATTCCATGACCATGTCGATCATGGGGGTCAGATTTAGAAGTTAAGTTAGAGTATCCTTTAATTGCGAACTCTTCCAGGGGAATAGTCTGTCCAATGCTAGTTTCGCTTAAAAATAAAAGATCTGGTTTAGTCACCTGTAATTGGGTTTCAACCTCTGGAAGGTTAGAACGTAGGCCCCTGGTGTTGAAGAAGGAGACATGATAGTAGGGGTCTACGTTGGAAGTTTAGGAACCAGGTTTAATCGTGTATTTTTTCTTGAAACTTGTCATAATGGAATTTTTGGAATTTGTGGACTAGGTCGTAAGATTTGCTTAGAGCCGGACAGAGAGGGGAAACTAAGTGAGAAAAAGAAACGAAGAATTTTTTGTATCACATGATAAGGTAAAGCCGTAACAATTACCCACTAATATGGCATCGAGTGGCCCCACTAGAAGCTACTGCATGGTCCAGAATCCATTCGCCAAATGGCAATACAGCAGCCCCAGTACTTTACACCTGCTGATAGGACAGCCTCCTTAATGGTTATTCCAAGGTTCGGGTCCCTGACTATCAGGCGGATGACGTCAGCCCAGATAAAACGTTTACCTCCAGCACCCTTACTAGTGACATGACTACAAGGGTAGACATAGAAACAGAAAATTTCTACCATTTCTGCCAACTGTTCGCGCAAAATACTGTCAACCTAGAAAACAGCTTTTTCTTCCCCCTTTGTCAGAAAAATCACTCATTAATAAATGAGGACTGAGGGACAAATAAGGAGTAGCGAGAGTTACGGGAGCTGTGGATAACGCATTCACAATCCGTCTTCTACTCTGCATTAAGAAAAAAATATTAAAAGTCCAACGGACGTGTTTAAGGAAAAGTATGTTGATAGATTCCCCTCTCACAAACTAAAAACGAATACAATTACCTAATCTATTTTGGCATTCAACTTTGTAGATAAATAAACATTTATGGACGAGAAAAACGCTAGCATTTCATGAAACAGAAATACATAAATTAAATACTGAAAGAAAATGTAGTTATTAATATTTGAATCTTAAGATAAAAAGTGGGATTAATATAGAAGTCACTTATCTCGAAAAAAACACTTCCGTCTCCAAAATGCAATCTGTAGAAAAGAATTTTAGTTTTAATAACAGCGTTAAACAGACTTTTTTTAATTAACCGTTGAGAGACAAATGTGTGATCTTATTCTGGACTTTAGCTAGTTACGTTTTAAGAAACTTGTGATATAAAAGAAAAGCGGAGGGGGCAGGAGAGGACGAAAGTCAGCTGGTGACGTTATATGTAATTGCGAGATAACATGAACGCAGATTATATTAGATATATTCATACGAATATCTACATGTATGTAGACACACTCCAATATATCTACACTTATACACATATATTTATATGCCTATATATATATATATTGATCTAGATGTATATATATATATATATATATATATATATATATATATATATATATATATATATATCAGATATATTTGGGCATCATATTTTCATTGAAACAATTGTTGTTTAAAATAACAGAGAGTGCTTGTTTATTTTTTAGGCAACCCAATAAATACTGTGTTAAATCAACCCACAAACTAGCCAATAAACTAACAGAAAAGTAATCGCTTCCTTCGATCTAGAAAGTCTATTTACAAATGTTCCTGAAAAACAATCTTTAACAACATATATAAGGACCTGTCGTTCTCCACTTAAAATCTACAAAAGAATATTTAAAAAATATTATTAGTGTGTACTACTGAGGAACACTTTAACGACTATAGAGGTAGTATGTACATTAAAATAGACAAACTCCCAATAGGCCCCGTCCTCAGTGCGCTACTTAGCGGGTTCTAAATGAGTGGCTGGTAACCTGCTTTTTAATAACACCAGCGAAACTTTATATTTATGTAAGGCATCTTGACACTATTTTTATCTAAGCTGATAACAACGAACAAATACTTAGACTGAAGGACCTTTTTCAAGATAACCCCATAATCAATAGAAATGCATGCTAATAAAAACTTCCTTTCCTTGACGTCCTCATTGATACTTCTATCAACAACTCCAGCACTTCCAACTATATAAGATCTACTAGCCATAACTCGGACCTCCTAAATTTTAAGAGCGAATCCCCCGACAGATGTAAGATAGTCACACAAAATCTTTCTTAACTGTGCCAATCTAACAGACAAAAAAGAACACTACTACTCGAACTAAAAATATCAAGCAAGTCCTCATCAATAACGGATTTAAAAACTACATACACCAGCAAATAACACCAATGATCCGAAAATTATAAAACCCGTCCACAAATAGTGAAACACATCAACATCAAAGTCCCAGTACAATTTACGGTTTCTACTGCAACCAGATGCAACAAGGATTTTAATTGGAAAAAAAGCTATAAAATATTATTCATGGATACGTTTTCTTTTACTGACAATAATAATCTTAGACTTTGTCTATATTATGAAAAAATCTTGTTGTAAAAATAATCTGCTCCTTATCCTTAAACCACTGGAACGAAGTAACGCCATCTATATGGTCAAATACCCACTAGGAAGTGTAAGTCTCATAGTAACAAAAAAGAAGAGTAGCTAGGTTTGTTACGTCGGTTACACAACGATCACACTAGCTCGTCACCTTACCATGCATAATGTAGAATTTCGTGCTATATTACAATATTTGCAGAAACAACATAACTGTTCCCCGCTGAAGTTTAAAAAGATTTAGTCAGCAAAAAATACATCATGAAACCAAACGTTAAAAAATTAAACATTTTGGAAGCGGTATATATTTGAACTAAGAAACCTGTCCTAAATATGGTTACATACCAATCTATCCAAAACATGTTGAAATGCCTATCGTAACCCCCTACGCCATTTCAGATTCTGCCCTCACCTCAAAACCGGAAACAACCTTCCTCCCTACTTGGCACAAATGGCTTTGCACGAATTAACCGTTCCCATTACTAATAACCATTATGCGCCGGTCAGCATAACCAAATCTAACACATTCTCGATGTCTTCACGAAAGATGAAAAGCAAAAAAATCGCTACATGCTTTCAACAAGACCTGAAACTATAAGACATGTTTTAATACTTTTTATTCACACACATAAAACATCAGAAAATATTAAAAAAGGAAATGTCATAACAAAACCAAAGCAGAATTTATTTGAAATTATTTTGGAGATGAGGAATTTGTACGATTTTTATATAATTATTTGGACAATTATCCGTATCTACTACTTGTTGTTCTCACGAAGTTTCTGGCAATTATTCCTCTGGCCTTCGTCAGGATAGGGACAGGAATGTCGACTTTTCCAACAACATCCACAGCAATTACTGCCTTCACTTAGTGGTGTGACCAACTAATCTTCTGACCTGCTTTATGTGAGATTGAAACCTCTCCCTCCAGACAATGCTCACCTGGAATCGTAAATATTCCACATCTCTATCCACTGAGCCACGGACCCCGAATGGCAATCAAGGTTGGATTGTTTTGTCTTATAAATCTACATTTGTATATTTTTGTTCTTCCAGTTTTCGGGTCTGTACCGATTGTTATATTATTGAATTACTTGACGGTATAATTGAAGGTAGTAATCCCTATCTCTTCACGGTTAACCTTGCGAAGGCGAGAGGAATAATTGTCAGAAACGTCGTGAGAACAACAAATACAAGATAAGGATAATAGTCCAAATAATTAAATAAAAATTAAACCAAATCTCTTTTACGTTTTTAACAATGTTTATATATATATATATATATATATATATATATATATATATATATATATATATATATATGTGTGTGTGTGCGTGTGTGTGTGTGTGTGTGTGTGTGTGTGTGTGTGTGTTGATGTCAAATTAAAAAAAAACAGCGGAACCACTGCGTAAGGATAAAATATTAGGATCTCTCACGCGTTCATATCCCTCCATGGTTATATTTTTAACGTCATCTTCATATGAAATCATTGATACAATTAACAAAAAGCGTGATTCACAAACGTTAGAAATATAGATAAAGAGAAATATAAACTGCTTCCTCGGGCTGTATACGCACATATTCTCAGATCATATAACAAAAATCGATATTATGAAGCATACTTTCTTTGAAGAACACATCTTTATTTAATAGCGTCGTAGTTTAATAGATATCCATCACATAGACGCGTCGTATGAGTGAAATAAACTGACTACAACAGTGGTCAAAAAGTTAGTGGTTAGTGCTACATTAATTAAACGCTCCCAAAACTAAACTTGCTTCAGCAATCTTATTAAGTAATTTGAGTTTCTATTACATCTCACTCCTGATCGAATCAAATACCATATTCGCTTTATTTATTTCTATACTTGTATTACTTCGCATTTATCTTTACTCTAAGAATATAGCGTGTAAAATAAATTAAACATTTTTACATTAAAGTTTAATAGAAATGATTGCGCGTTTTACATAATTATCTTAGAATTAATATTATTGAAATATACAACTCAGGAGCACAGGTACAGAGAAGTTTGCATTTATTAATAGATATAGATGTCGCTGCTGCGCTTCGTTTGTTCCGTTCGAATATATATATATATATATATATATATATATATATATATATATATATGCATGTGTGTATATACGTAAGGAACAAACTAACATTATATGCTCATCAACGTTTTGTCTTTATTTACAGACTTCATCGGCATATTCGTTCGAAGAAATAAAATATTAGTACAAATGTTGACAATATATTTGCTGTGTTTTTACTATGTAATGGACGATTTTGTTCTATTTCCAAGCAGAAAAAAATAACAGTTAGCAATCAAAGTGTGTGCTAGGATTTTGGCCGGAGTAAGTGATTTTGTTTTAAACAACATATAGCTGCTAAAAAAAAACTGTTATCAAATTAAAAAAAAAACCGTCACGTAAGTGATAACTCTGATAATTTCTATAAGAGTATTTGGAGGAAACGATAAGTTAATGCGAGATGTTGTAGGTGTATATGAGGTAAATATAGATGTAATACATTTATGTAATACATTTAGTTCACTTGCAGATTCATTGCTGTTCTTTTTATCGATTCTCCCCCTTTAAAGAAATATGTTTTACAACTCACAGTAATAGAAGCGCTGACACATTTTTTTTCTTATTTTAAAAAAGATCTATAAAAAGAATTGTCAGGGCTACCGGACATTAGGATATTTCCACTAAAAAAATCCACCTAAATATTCGAACTAACAGAGTATTTGAAGCCCAAATATGCTAGCCTCCTCATGTCTACCATAAACTGGTGTATATTAATATTTGTGTACCTTTTCATTGTCATACTGTTTATAAAACAGTAGGTTCGATACTCCATCGTAGTAGATGTATTCTTGTCCTGAATCCAGTAAGACCAGGAGACACAGAAGATATATTATAAAGTAGTTTACTCGTCAACAAGTGAGAAAAAGTTAATATCTATAACTTCTTTACAAACTCAAGGTTTTAGAGATAAAATTTAATGAAATATCCTAATTTATGCATCTCATATAAACATCATGCTTTATTCCGGGGGAAATGGCCGATGGCTTTTTGAGAAGTCTTCGTGAAGTAAAATTAAACTAATAGTATGTATTCTGAGTGGATAACAAGGAACGTAAAAACTTTTGATGTGCTGTCAAAAAAAGAAATCAAACAAAACACTGATTTTATATCAAGGCAACTCTTTAATAAAATGTAGGAAATCTAAAAAAGAAAAACTAATGAATTCACTCAAACAGTAAGAAACAAACAATGTATACTTGGACTATGGGTAGACATTCGTAGACAAACGGTGTATATCTTTTTTATATATTTCAGTTAGTCGATGTAATTTGAATTGTATTCATTTTCTACTAAAGGAACACATATTATCTGGGTTAAATGGTTAGTCATTGTGAATACATCTGATTCCTTTTTTCTGTTTGTTTTAATTTTAAAATTGTTTAAAGTGTTAGAATCTTTTGAAATAAAATCCGTGTTTAGAATAAATGACAGAAATACGAAGCTTGGAAAACCTTATAAGTTAATGTTAGTTTTCGGGACAGCGTGATTGTTTTTCTTTATTTCAAGATGAAAATAGAGAGAATTTGGTGTATATGGAAGAAAGAGTGAGTAATAAAAATAAATATATATGTATTTATTTATCTTGGGGTTGTTTGCTTTAGTGCGGATTTTATTTGGCACAAGAGATTTTAATCTTAGAAACATCATCCCATTTATTTATTTTGTTTAGCTTCAATGCGCTGAATGTTTTCAATTGTAAATAATACATACAAATAAAGACATTCAGGACGACAAAAAAGAATCTCAGAGGACCACATTGAGGATAGCAGTGGCGTATTTACTGCATACATAATTTCGTAACATTGGATGTTTTTATTGCCGGTGGTATTGTCAGTATAATATATAATATAATATAATATTGTCTAGTAATAGTAATGACATATATTTTAATAATAGTAGTAGCATCTATTTTAATAATAAAAAGAGCATTCTTATAAATCAACATAAATTTGACCTGTTTGAATAGTGTAATTAGCAATCGTTCCTCTTGCATGAAATTCAAAGGAATATAGCAAACATTCAGAATGGATGTGTTGCTATAGTGCTGATTGGATTCGAACATGACAAACACCAGACCATCAGTCTCTGTTTTTATCTAGTTTACCCTCATAGTATTATTAGCTTACAAGAAGCTTTCACACAAGTCATCAAATATATCTCCTTGAAAAAAACCTGTCGTGTTCCCTGGTAGCTGGATGAAAACAAGTCACCCAGATTTCCAGTACTCTCCACCTTTTTCGAAAAAATTTGCAAATAAATTTGCGTTAGCGCAACAGCCGCTAACCATTTCATTCTTGCTGGCAGCAGCCATTGATCTCCACTGGAATTGCAATAACCCTCCCAAGTTCCAAGTTTTCTTCGCACGTGTCCAGCGAATATCTGGTAAACGCTCTGTCCTTGGTCTTTCGATCCTATTTGACCCTTCTCGTCTATTTGGCATCATTATTTTTATGGAGAGGTTGGTGATAGGATATTAGTAGGGGTTTCAGCAGTTTGTTTTGCCCGCATATGTTGCTAGTGTGTATTTGTCTCCGCATTCAAGGATGTTCGTTAATATTTCAACTGTTTTTATTATTGTTAATTGTTGTATTTTTCCAGCCATTTCTCTGATTTCAATTTCCCCCCATTCTCTTTTCAAAGTATTTCAGAATTGTTCCTAGTGCTCGAACTGTTATAGGTATTACCTGGTTTTTCCTTATTATCCACATCACTTTAAGCTCTCTGGCTAGATCTGTGTAATTCCTCCGCTTCTCTTTTTCTTTTTTTTTGAAAATTCCACCTGTGGTCAGCTGAAACAGCAAAGTCTACGATTTGACAGAACTTTTCTTTGCTGTTAATTATTACGACATCCTGTCTTCTTGCTTGGATGGGTATTGTTATTATTATTATTATTATTATTATTATTATTATTATTATTATTATTATTATTTCATAGTAGTTTCAATTTTTATATGTTTGTTAGATATCTTTTCTTTGGCGTCAAGCCGATTTCTTTGGTTTTAGATAGCCAAGCTGGATATTAACATTTTCGCCGTGTCTAACAGGCAAGTTCAAAATTTAAAAATAATAAATGGTCGCATTATTTTGATTAAGCCATTTAGGGTTGCTTTTCATTGTGGTACTATACGTTTGAATTGCCTTTGTTAGATTACCATGATCCAACTAATTCCCATTTCAGATTTATTTTTTCCTGTTCTTTCCCTAGCACTTTTTTTTGAAAAGCAGGTATGTCAATGATTGAAGAAGACAGTGTCTACGGACCTGGCCTTATGACAACAAATCAGACATGACACGACCCTCCTTCCAGTAAAAAAAGTTAATGGAAATGCCATAGAGGAAAGTCATTACATTATCACCAATGTAAAAGGAAAAGAGGGCAAAGTGACCTGGAGGAAGATCTAGAGACAGTAAAAAAGATATTACAGACCCCTCTGAAAAGATAGTTTGATGAGTATAGAAAAATTACTACACTATTAATGTTTCTAAATAAAGTGCTAAGATAATAACTGGCTCGATCTGTCCTTAACGACCAAAACTGACACAATATTACTTCGACAAACAGGAGATAATTTCTGGGTGCATGTTTAAAATAAAATTAAACATCTACTAAATCACCCTCACCTTAAAGAAAATATAAACGTAATCCCTCATGTGATGATAACCTAATGACAATAAAAATATAACTAATATCATAATTAAAGGTGGAGATAATTCCTTGGAGGATGGTTACAATGCAAAATAACGGTAACTTCTTCTAAGAAAACTGAATGTGCTAGTAATCCGTTAGAGTATGTTTTGACTCTGGGTGTGATCACAGCATAGTATCTGCGTGAACTGTGGCGGCAGTGCCAAAAGTAACTACATTATTATTATTAATTAATTTCAGCGATGACGGGTCGATTAGTCGATTAATATGATAAGAAAAATAAATCAATTTGATTAAAAATGTGAGTGACTTGAATAATTAAGGTATAAAAGGAATGAGAATTTAGAAAATAAAATTTTCAAAATAAAAAGGTTCTGAAGGAATTTTTGGTTTGAGTAAACTTATAACTAGATTAATGTTTACGTCACCATTGTTGTCTCCGACACGTGATCATACGTAGATTTGAGTATATTTTAATCAGTCGTTAGTTGAATGGCGGAGAGAACGAACGACTCAGGGGTGGGTAGTCTCTCCCCATAACGCGGGGAGCGGAGTCTTTCGAGACATTTAAGATGTGAATACATTGTAATCTCTGAAGATGCCACCCGGAATCGAAAGATTAAATGTTTTATACAAAAACATTGCATGAGTTTTGTTATCTACAGCTGTTGAAAAGAACTATTTTGTTTTACAACTCTTTCGATACGTCCCCGTCAATCGTTTAATGTTAGAACTGTTTAATATATGTAAAATACACGCACTAGATCTACTAAATGATACACGATGTATATATATATATATATATATATATATATATATATATATATATATATATACTCGCATGTAATAGAGCCGATATATATATAAATATAAATAATATATATTGAAACAGATTTTTAATTCACAATTATGAATCATTTTACTCTTAATTCATTACCCACACAGCAGCAGCAGCTGTATAGCGCAATGGTGGGAAGCCTTAGCTGTCATTTGGGCTGTCGAATTTCGACCCTGGCTTGAAGCAGTTGCCTGTCTAGCCGCACTGATGAGCTGTGAAACAGCTAAACAGTATTGTGTGTGGATGCCTTTATATATATATATATATATATATATATATATATATATATATATATATACAGATTATATATATAAACCCTTGCTATCCCACATGTTAGTCGCTTTAGTACACTACAGTGAAAGATTGTATAATGCAGTGTTTAGCCAGAGCTCCCACAAGAACCTGGGAACACATCGGTAAAAAATGGCCAAGAAAAAGTAGGATCAACACACACACAAATAAAATAAAGGTCAAATGCAAAAGTTATATCAATAAGTGGAAATAAGCAGTATTTACATATTTACCTATAATTTTAGAAATGAACGAAAAAAATATATGAAAACACGCATACGCATACATAATAAAAGAGATTGAACAGTACGTTTTATGTTAACTGTAACGAAAAAAAGAAGAGGAAAATAACATACGCGCGCACACACCGACAAAATATATTTAAGTAATTAAAGAAAACGGGCAATATGTCGCAATTAGCTACGAAAAATATGTTCGTGAAGAAAAATAGACATTTTTTTATTGTTTCGATTTTATGTGGAGAAAAAAGCATGTTTGTGTGTTTCGATTAAAATAGTAAATAGGAAAAGAGAAAAAAGAAAGAAAAATGAAATGCATTGTTACTTTTTGAAATTGTCGATTTTATTTTGTTTTATCAAATGTCGAAATGTAATTGTTTAGTGTCTCATAATAAAATGACTAGTTCTTTTGTGAAAAGGTTTTTCGGACTTTGGAGATCGAAGGAAAAATGAAATGGAGTTTTTTTTTTATAATGCAGAGATGAAACTTTTTGCGTTTCCAGTTGGAAACCCGTTGTTTGTTGTTGTTTTGTTTTTGCTCAACAAGAGGCTGTAAAATATTAAACTGGTTAAATGTTTCATTTGTTATACTGATAAGTTAAATGGAACTTTTAATTATTGCAGTGAATTTTCACATGTAATTTTAATTTATGTATTTGGAAAATGTTAAATGTATTTTATTACAGACAAACAAGAAAAATCGATAGGTTTGAATAGTAATTTACAAACCATAATCAGCTTGGTATGAACTTAAGAATTTTAGAAGGGAGAAAATATAGAACTTACGTAGGCAGTTATTCATTCTTTTCGGGAGTGATTTGCGAAAATATTTTTTGAACGCGTGTGGTGTCAACGTGAAGCAGAATATTGGGAGCTTCGCGAATGGAAAGCCAGGTTTCCACTATCTATAGGTCAAAATCGCTAGCTATGCTCCCCACATACTCCTCAATTGTGGATGAAACCGCACTGTGCTCTTCGGCGAATGGCAAAACGCGCAATGTTGGGGATATGAAGAATACCTTCCCAACACAGACTAAAACAGAAAAGCCGTTGTGATTGCGAATAACTCAGGATAAGTGGAAAAGAAATATAATAAAACAAAACAGATAATACAATAGATGAAATGGGACACCAAGCGTATTAAATTGTAAGTATGATAAAAAATATCTTGCGTAATTAGGAACTTACCAGTAGATATTGTAAGCGGAGGCTTTCTGCTGGAGACCCAAAATACAGGGTATAAATTGATAGATAGTGTGAAATAGAAACAATGTAAAATTACAAGGAGCCTACTTTTTAGCAACACCAATGGAAAAGAGGGTGAGAGGAACCGTTGGACGAGGAGTCATCGACTTTGGTGTAGAGGTTAATTGGGCCGCTGCTGTTACAGCAAAATTTATTGCTGGATGAAATAGCTGATATCGATCATAGGAGGTTGCATACTATACCCAAAAGGATATGCCATTAGATCAGGAGTGATTCCGGTCCGAATAAAATTAGGAGAGTCAGTTGATAAAGAACTGAGCAAAAACAAATTGTATTTGTTATGGATATGGTCTATTTTTAATTACAATTTCAGCCCAAACAGGGCACATTGCCACTTTGATGTAAGGGCCTACAATCAGGGACCTAAGTTGCAGGGGTAATACGTAGGGAGCTTAGCAGCAAGATCTCTGTTCACATTACACATGAACTTCTGCGTGTCAGTACAGCGTGGGAAGCAGGAAACCGGAAGAGAATTCCAAAGTCTAGCAGTTCTAGGGAAGAAGCTATAAGAGTATAAGGACTTTTTACATCTAAGGGTATCTACTGTGTAGGGGTAGGACATCGCTGCTTGTCGACTTTGTCGGGGGTATTTTCGTCGAGGGGGCACAAGGGTTTGTAGTTCGTTAGAGCATCAACCATAAAAATACTTGTAAAAAGGCAGGGGGATGCAAGATTTCGTCGATGGGACAGGGGCTAAAGCTTAGATGACATTTAAGGACCTATCAGGTTGACGAATCTCTTTTGGACCCTGTCCAGAAATGAGAGACTAGTAGCAGATGCACCAGCATAAATGTAACAGTAGTACTCCATACATGGACGAATGGTGGCTTTGTAAAGGTGCGGGATACTTTCAGGCATACGTAACTTTCTAGCACGGTAGAGAAAGAGAGATAGAGATAGAGAGAGAGAGAAAGAGAAAGAGAGAGTCCGCCTTCTGCGCAGCAGCCTTGGCAATGATCTCGATGTATCTATTTCAACATGTTTCCTGTGAACGTTAAGCCGATCAGCTTGAACGAGGCACTTTCAGATAATGTATCTTTCGCCATAGCAATTGGTTGGTAAGGCTTCATGTAATTATTAAAAGAAAACGAGCTTTTTCCAGCAACGCTGAACGTTACCATGCATTTAGGGCCTCATTACACTATAGAATGAAGTCGTTGTCTAGGGGTTTCGTCATTACCTTAGATATGTGCCTACTATAGAGCGTGATGTTCTCTGCAAATCAACCCATATCAGAGACAATTTTGCTGTATCATTATGCCTAACTGAAGAAGTCCGGTATCAGCTGTAAATTGAGAAACGAACAGCGTATATTAAACTCCGTATAACACTGTAATTAAATATCCATGATTATTTTGTCTATGAAATACGACACAGTGACGAATAATAAAAAAGGGAGAACACATATCTAAGGGTACGAGTTCAGCCAGAGTAACAAAATGTATATACAAACTGGTGTCGGGATTTTCTTACTATTTTTTTTATTTAAACTCAGCTTGAATGTTTCTGATCATAGCATGCTTAATGGCAAAAGAAGAATACTGCACTCATAATGAGGACTATGCAAAAATAGTTGCTAGTTGGAAGACAAACAACATCACGTTATGTAACAAGTTGTTTTGAAGAAATAAACTAAGTTTGATACTCATATGGACGGATCATGACAGGAATATGTTACAATAAAAGTTGGAGAAAAGTATGATGTAGTCTGTAGAGATGCAGTTCAACATATTATGAATAAAAATTCACGAATAAAAATCATGAAAAAAGCTAATATACTTTCCCTGATTATCTGCCGTAGGAATTTAATATTTGTTTCTGTTATTTTCTGTTTATTAGAGTGTTATGAATAAAGACATGAAGTTTTTGTTTTTTAAAGAATATCTATCTAATAAATAAAAATAGTTAGTGTTTCGTTTATAAAATGAATCAGAAATACAAGAGCTTAAATAAAAACATTTAAAAAATATATGTAATATTCATATTTCTTATCAGAATAAAAAAAATCTTTCTTGCGGTTTCCGGTAAAGTTAACTGAATGAATATATAATTGAAAAAGAAAAACCTGAAAAGAGTATTTTTTTTTTTAATATTTTAAAAAATATATATATTCGTTTATGTATATTCCTTTGTTATTTTTTGTAAAGATCGGAGGGTATATGGATTGTTGAGGAGATAGAAATATAAGAAGAAAAGCAATGCAAACTGAATTATATATTCAAAGAATGTTTCATTTATTTAAAGCGAGTCGAACGTACCATTATGAATACAAATTTAAGAATGAAAGAAAATAGCTCATTAATAAGGAAAAAGGAAATCTATTTCGTGTCCCGAAATAAATAGCGCGAAAAGTCAAGCGGAAACGATGAATCAAATAAAAATCGGAAACAAACATATATAGAAATATCAGCAGTAAATTCAAATAAAAAGAAAAAGGAAGGAAATAAATGATAAAGAATGAGAAAATAAAGGCACACTATAGAGAAAACGTAGGAGAAAAAATAGAATGAAAGAAATTAAAAAAATAAAGAAATGGTACAAATGTGAAAGGAATGCTTAAAACAAAGGTATTGATGAATGAAAAAAGAAGAAAATAAGACATTTAACATACAATTTTCTAGTAGAAAAAAAAAAGAAAAAATCAATATCAGAAAAGCAATAGTTATAATTCCCATTCTGTTATAATAAATCTTAACGTTCGTAAGATTGCCATAGTGTAAAATCATCTTTACGGGCACGTTCGAAAGATTCCGTTAGTGTAAAATCAATAAAGTTTCTAAATAGAAAGATAATTTCTTAACGAACAGATCAACACATTCCAAATTAGGGCCTTCAATCATTACAGAAAAAGAAATAGTTAAATGTGTCCAAGCGTAAGTTTTAATATCACGTCCTTTTGAAAGCACAGTGGTGTGAAATTATAATTCCCATATTAATACAGGCATGCAGATCCTACATAGAAAATGTTTTTTCTTCGACATACAGGATGCAGTAAAACAAACCATTCAGATATTGCTATATAGCAACCGAAAGATATCTATCTATCTATCCATCTATCTCTCTCTCTCTCTCTCTATATATATATATATATATATGCATATATATATACATATATATATATATATACATATCTAATTTATAGTAAAAATTGTAAATGAAACCAATAAAAAACTATTCATATATTAACATATAACAAACGAATGATTTATATATATATATATATATATATATATATACATGGTTCAAGATCGGACACGTTGACAGAAATTACAAAGAACAATATCACTTGGGAGAAAAAAAGCGAAAGGAACAAATAAAAAATAGAAGCCACAAAGTTATTCTCTATAAAATAGTACTATCCATGTATGTGTATGGTAATAAGTACATATAATTCTATTTTATCACGTCAAATTAGCAAATAGCCAATGGAATAAATAAAGATATATCATTAAAAAGTTTTTTTTTTAAAACTAAGGCTTCGATGTCATGAATGGATATGGAAAGGACCTTTCTACTCGGTAATAATATATTAGCTGTTTACATTATATCATTAGTAATGATGATCATATATATATATATATATATACATATATTATAAATTATTGAAGTTGTTTTTATTTATATATAATTGTTTTAGCATTATATCCCGATACGTAAAAAGTGTGATAACTAGCGTTATTTGACACAGCGTGTTTATTAGTAGAATTAATCTAATAGAAACTTGAAAAAATAAACAGAATATAATAAAATAAAAGAAGAGATTAAAAAGAGATCATAAATCATGCGATACATATAAAGGATTTATAAAGAAATGAGGGTTATATCGGAAAAAAATCAATAAGAAATGCAGAATGAAAAAAAGCGACAACAGAATGCGTCAGAACGACGTAGAGAGGTTAGAATGTATAATATAGCGTAGCTTTGCTTATATAATAATTAATAAACAGTTAGACGGAGATACGGAAACGAGAGTTATAAAACATGTAAAATAAGACTAGAAAGTAAAACAACAAACAGTGATTTCGAGTCAGAATTTTAGATGAAAGGGTAGTAAGAAACGTTTACTAATATCCGCTAAATAGCGCAATTAACATTGAAGTTTTATACTAACAAATCTGAATTTCATAACGGGAAGAACCGCTATCATTAGTAACATCACAATGGAGATACACCATCATTATTCATGATTTAATGTTTTATATTTTTGTAGGTTCTCCCTTATGAATTAACTTTTCGTTTCATAGTACGTGTATATTTATATTATGTATACGTACGCCCGACACACATATTCCAAAATGTTAGTCTTATTCAGGTTGAGTTTCGCTTTCAGAACATAGACAATAATCTTGATTAAACATATGTGCAATACCCGAATATTTGCAGGAACAATATCAATATATATTATTTAAATAAAATAGTATATATAAAAATATGCGGGCATGTTTATATAAATGTTTATAAATATTTACATGTATGTATATATATATATATACATGTATATAAGCAAACACACACATGTATATATTTTTATATAGAGAGAAAGAGATAGACATACAGACAGACAAATAGATAGATAGATAGATAGATAGATAGATAGATAGATAGATAGATGGATTCAGATTTGTAGTCTCGAGTTCTGGAATATTCGACTTCCGGTTCGTTGGTTACCACGGGTCATGGAAGCATATGTATACATTAAGAAATATATATATATATATATATACATATGTAACATATAAATAATACGTAATACATACATAAATATATAGTATATACATAAATATATATTATATACAATATATATTGTATATAATAAAAACGTCGCAGTTTTCCTATCTGGACCAGAATAATGTAGCTTTACAGCAACAGATACTACATACAACTTTATTTTGTCTACACTATCAGCCACAGTTTTTGTAAGTATAGAATGACATTTTTGACACATTCAGTCGTCATATGAAATCCCTAGATTTATCCTAGGAGTGATATCATCACTAACGAATTAGAGGCGGTAGTTTATATTTTTCATTCAAAATAATGACTGCTCTCACAGCCACCTCTATACATTGCGTAAAACTACAGACAGTGACCTTTTATTGTCCCGTTACCTTTACAAACTGAATCATAACCATCATTGAGATAGTTTTCACTTCCAATTCGCTTATTTAAAAAATAATGATTTCTCCCTTCACAAATGTCACCCTTTTCCATTGGCTGCCAGCTATAATTCTCTTATTCCAAAATTAAAAGCTTACGCAAAAAACTAACGCCCACGTACTTCGAACAACATAGCGCCTACAAGACAGTTGTATTCACCCATATGAACATGGCACCAACATTATATGTAGATTGTTAACTTTTATTTCGCTCGCATACAGTTAAACAGAGGCCCCATTGAAAACTTCTCGATTCGGTGCAGTTTACTTGCGTGTAGTTTGTCATCTAGTTCTCAGTCTCTCTATCACTCTCCTTCTTTCTTTAAAAAAAACACTTGAAATATTCTTTTTACAGGTAAATGAAGACATTAAAAAGTGAAAATTGACAAATAGTAGTTATTTGCACTTATCAGTTATGCCATTCTGCGAAAAAAAAATACACTTAATTTGATCAAGTAGATTGTTTCCTTTTTTTTTTTTGGTATAATGAAAAACATTTTGTCCTGATACCTCGATAAAATTAAGTTATATTTATTCAGAAGACTACATTCCATAACAGGTGCGTGCAATTTAACGTCTTTCCAATATTTAAATTTGTATTTGTATTGATTAAATTATATGTGTACCATTTTTTTTACTTACCGTTAACATAAATTAAATACGCACATAGACATATTTTTTTTTACATTTATTTTGTATTGTAGATGCATGTGTGCAGTATTTATTATGATTCTTTAGAGATTACTTTATTGTACCCAATATACAAGGTGTTCAATAAAGATTTTCAAATTTGGGGGTTAAAAATATTTAAAAAAAACAATTGAAACGGCAGTGTTTTTATTATTATTAAAATGTACGTAAAGGGCTATTTTATTTTAATTAGTAAAAATCTATTTATAGCTCTATTTATGCATGTTTTTAAGGAAATTTTTCCAAAATATTTTATTTTTTTCTGTGGCAATATTGGTTTATTAACATGATAGCCTGTATCAAAACCCCTGTGATTTTTTCTTGTGTGGATATTACGAGTTAAAAGTGTTCAGCTACCGACTTCGATACATTGAAGGATTTAAACAACTCATTCGTTCTAAAATTGCTACTATTCAACCCGAAATGGTCCGTTGAGTTATTGAAAACTGTCGTAAACGTTTTCGATGGAAAACGGTTTGCTGATTTAATATTTAAGACTGTGTGAAATCAAATGGCATTCTACGTACATTTTATAAAGTAAAAAGATCTTCTGTATTTAATTATTTTTTACGAACAAACAACTCGGATCATTTAAAAAAAAAACTCTGTATATTAACGATCTCCAAATTTAAAACGTATGACTTGGGAGCAATCAGCTAGATTCGAAACCAAAACGGTATCTCACCACAGTCATTCGCTACCATCTAGTTTAATGCCACATGCTTATTAACACTTTACAAACGGCTTAAACATATAAATGTATATTTGCGCATGCGGAACTGGATACATAAACGTCTGCCAGGTTCCATATGTTCAATTTTGACTCCTTTTACAGTTCTTTTAGTCCAAACAAAATCAAATTTGTTCCACAGATTCGAATAGCACATATTCACGTTTTTAGACAAAGAAATGACAAATGAGTTATGCAGAGATCTTTTCTCGCGCAAACACACCGACGAAGTCACTTGTCTATAGATATAATCTAAAATCGCATATTAAAGGTCTCCAATTTTAAGACATAAATACATTAAAAAGTCTACCTCCATTAGTTTGAATTTCAAAATAGCATAATAGAAACATATTAAAGGTATGTGTAGCTTCTTTTCATAGATTCGGGTTTTTTATCATGTAAAATTACACTTTACTTCCTTTTAAAGGATTATTTGTTGCTATTTCTTCTGATGAGTTAATGACGTAATAAATCAACTGATTGATATAATAATTAAGTGATTGATTTTGCGCTACGAAACAGATACAGTCAAGAATGATAAATGTAAACTAGCTTAAAGGAATGAATAAGATGGTTAATATGAATTTTGGAATATAGTTTTTGTCATATATTCACTATATTGCTTTGTAATTACATTGAGCTTCCTAAATAAGGATTGGCATATAAGAAAATATATTTCTACAAAGTGTGGATTTAATACACACTCAAGGAGAAATATTTACGGCACTGATTCGTAGCCTGTTGCTGAGAGCTGCAACGGTTGTATCTTTGATCCTTGGTTGGGGAAAAGTGTATGTCTAGCCGCACTGATTAGTTGTGATACTACGAAACATTACTGTATGTGGATGGCTATATATATATATATATATATATATATATATATATATAAACATGAGTATAGACAATCCAGACACCAACATGCCTTTGACCCAGTTTAACACCTAGAAACATGATACAGTTCGAGCTTTTGATGAGGAGATTCCACTTAGCATTCCTCTTAGCTTATCACTTACATATGCGCTTATCAATCTCCAGGTGTTTATGTACGCACGTCTATAAACGCATATGTGGTAGTGCATATGTGCTAGTGTATATGCACGTATGTTCACATGTGCGAGGATATTCGTGGAATGCGTGGGTGTCCAATTCAAAGTTTTATGAAAGACTTGATTTTGAAAAGAGAACAAACAAGCTGCTGACCATTCCAAGTAAAAAAATGTTGGAAGGGTCATATCTAAATAGATCTTATCCTTTTTGGCTATACACTTGTCCCTCCTGCTGCTAACCCTGCCCGTACTACACTCGTGTTTCCACCATTAACACTGAGGAAACTCGTAGGATCGATTCAAAATTGTGTACTTTTGAAAGAAACACTCTTGTTTTTTTCAAAAGATTTTTTGTATTCCTACACGTCAAAACATAGGAAATAAATAAAGAAAAGATATAAACATTTATATATTTTTCGTATTGACTTTTATTCACATATATATATATATATATTATTTTTAAAATATAATTATCCACTGACACGCTTTTCGTCGTCTACGACTCATAAGAGTGGTTAAATTTAGCAGGATTCGAAATCAGGACCCCAATGATAAGAAGCGTAAACCTCTACCACGGGACCACCTCGCTCGACTACTGAACGTATCGCGTTTTTATGTACAAGTTTTTATTTGTTTGTTGTTATCGATACTCTTTGAACGAATCACAGTTTTTTTTTATATTTAAGTGCATTTTTACCTAAATGCGAGTTGGGAATAAACTTACGTGATATATATATATATATATATATATATATATATATATATATATATATATATATATATATATATAGTCTTTGAAGTTTTTAACCTTTAAAACAATACAAAAACAATATTTTTTATCATTCGTTAGAAAACCATCTAGTCAGTAAGTAGCATATATATATATATATATACCACATTGTTTTTGTGCCAGTTTCGTATTCATACGTTCCGGAATGGCTAAGTCTATCTTTTGCAAATCACACAAAAATGTAATTTATATTTCTGGCAGTATTCTTATGTTTTCTACAGAAATCAATCCGATTATTATTGAAACTTTTCAAAAATCTTATTTAAAAAAAGGTTTTCTTTTGTTATAGATATGAAATAATTTTTACAGGGAAATGATTTTACGTTACGCCGACGTAACATTGGCATGGGTAACGTAAAGTATTTCCCTGTAAAAATTCTACTTTTTATCTATAAGAGAAGAGGACTATTTCTATAATCGTCAAGCACAAATATTAATTGACGTCATCTTTTAAACCAAAAGAGACGGAATTTGATGAACGACAGTATCATTATAAGTGTTTTTTTTTTTGTTTTTTTTTTCAAATTAGCTGGTCGTAATATATAATATTCAATACAGAACTGATTTTACATCATACATGCGCAATTTGCATTAACTAAAATATCATGTTTAAGCGTATTTTATGCCTGGTGGCAAGCTAGTATATATATATATATATATATATATATATATATATATATATATATATATATATATATATTTTATTTTCTCTCTCTCTATATATATATTTTTTTTTTAAGTTTGTTTTTGAAAAATCGTTATTTTCAATGTATACCGTTTTCGTTTAACGGGTCTAGATTGTTATTTTAAAACCATTCACCGTTAATTTTGAGTTAAGCTCAATGTATCTATTTAATAGGTGCAGAGCATATATAGTGTAACATTTTGTTGAGAATTCAAAGACTCACGTTTTCTTTTTTATAACCTTCGTTCATTTCCTGGATTTAAAAAGTAAAACTTTTAAAAAGTAAATCTTATTTATTTAATTATTATTTTTAATGAAACAGCTGTAATGGAAAAAATCCAGGAAATAAACGAAGGTTATAAAAAAGAAAACGTGAATCTTTGAATTTTCAACAAAATTTATATATATATATATATATATATATATATATATATATATATATATATATATATATATAAATATATTATGGACTTGTCATTCTTAGTAAATTCATTAAAAAAAGGGCACTTATATCATTCATAATATTCAACGATTCTATATTTTCTGCATTTTTTTTTTTACCCGAAGTTATCGTCATACCGGGAAATATTTGACTGTATGATTATGGCGGAGTGTAATTCAAAATTATTTTGATTTTTTCTAAAAATTTTATAGACAATAAAATGATCATAAATAAATATTGTGTAGTTCGTTACATTTCACTATGAAAGTGTGGAAATTGTATAAAATCCTAAATAGCGCAATACCTAACAGTTTCCTCATCACTATTCTCGCAGGACCGCTGTGTTTAAAAGATCAACAAATTTTGATGCCGATTGATATTTTTGTAAATTTCGGTAAATAGTTTGCTCTGCTTTTATACCAGATCATATGAAAAATGAGTCTTGTTCAATAATAAGTTGAGAGACTTGAATGTATTCATAAGTCATCGTATTGTTTGTATTTCTTTATCAGATAGTTTTCTGGTCAGAATTCTTTCTAGAGTTCTATTAGTTATCACTTGCACGATTGCAACATCTTAAGTGAAATAATTTTGTGGAATAAACTGGATTCGAACTTTGAACATCACGTTAGTCAGTCCGTGTTTTTTTTTTTTACAATTTGACCAGCATCAAATCCTGGAGTAATTTAAAAGATTTTTTCTTTGTTTGTTTGCTTTCTTGTTTTCGATCGTATAGTGGTTTCTCTCTTTCAGAAAAAAATCACCCGCACTAAGCCACATGTTTGGAAAACATCATTTATTTTTTGTAATTTCATCATATCCTTTAAATTAAAGCAACATTAAGTTTTTGAGTACTGTCAATAATCTTGATACAAAGAAAAAAAATACTTTTTTATAGAGAAATATGAATCAGGTTACATAGGAAGGCCTTTACAAAGTCTACCTGATAAAATAAAACAATATTGCATGGCAATTGATGTTCTTCGCTTGTTTCAGATTTCCTACTTAACTGGGTGGCTATGTTCCAGACATGTGTTAATCGCGCATGAGAGGAAACTGTCTCAGAATCTTAGACGTACTGATTCGCATAAAATACGATCGCATGTCGCGCTAAGATCTCATTCAGAAAGAAATAAACACGTCATGTACATATGCATGGGAAGCAGGCATTTATTTTAGTGATTTGTTACTTGGTGTCTTCATAAACATTTTTCTTGACTTCTGTTGCTTTCAAAACTCTTTACGAGAGTCTCTTAACCAAATAACGTTTACACAGCTTTAATCCATGCGTGTTATTCTGCTTTTGCATCAATAATACATTAATATGTACAATAGAATTATACATATATATAGATATATGTATATATATATATGTGTGTGTGTGTAGTCTATGTAGTTCCTAGACTATATATATATATATATATATATACAACTATATAAAATATATCCTTCGATAGGAAAGTTATTTTGTAAGTAAGTCACCAATTTACTGCATCGCTGAATAATCTTACTTACACAAACAAATGATAGTGCCAATGTAATTAAAATGGCCATCAGTTGTTTAGTATTAAACACTGTTTCAAGGATGTAAAAATAAAACAGTATATAAAACTATTATCTTTCCAGCAGTGTTGATCAAGCACTACCTCCCTCAAAACACACACACACACAAACCTCTGCGATATTGTTTGATCTTTCCTGTGGCAACAATTTCCACTAAGTGTAGTGGTTACAAAATTGGTTCTAAAAAGTATGGATTATTCTACACAAAGTCTCACAGCTAAAAATAATTGTTTTTGTATTTATTTCGGACTACTTACTTATCTAAACTTCATACATCGGGCCCCGACGAGAAACTGCATTATATATATATATATATATATATATATATATATATATATACACATATATATATATTTATGTATATATATATATATATATATATATTTTATATAAAAGTGAACGTGTCTCTGTGTGTGTCTGTGTATATCTTCCTACGCAATAACTATGTCAATTTTCAGTGTACAGACTCGAACTATGATATACAGGGTACTGAGATTTGGGAAAATCTTCCTAATTCGTTTTCGGCCAGAAATTTGGCTGTTAAAATGTCCAAGTTCAACGATTTGACCTTTGAGAACTCTACCAACCCTCTTCGTCAATTTTGGGTATAAACACTGTAGATTTTAGATATACCTTTCTTGGACATGGATTTAACTTAATGACTTGATTTGAGCCGAGAACAATAAATTTGAAAGGGGCATAATAGGGGTCGAAGTTAAAAAAATTTACCTTTTTTGGGGGGCTCAACATACACCTCCAAACACCCGGGCAACGCTGGGCTGAAATGCTAGTATATATATATATATATATATATATATATATATATATATATATATATATATATATATATTTATATATATATATATATAACTACTTCATTTAATCACATAAATTTATATACGAAAGTATAAATTTATGTGTAAACTTTAAGTATTTACTTCAACAGTGCTCAATACATAGGTAGAGCTAGGTTGTAAGTTATAAAATATATATGGCGATTAAGCCAAACAGAATATTCCGCATTTCATCTACGCTAGGATTCATCAGGCTTATGCATAACACTACCTAGCCTGATGAATCCTAGTGTGGATGAAACGCGGAATAATCTGTGTAGCTTAATCGCCATATATATTTAATAACTTACTATATATATATATATATATATATATATATATATATATATATATATATATATATATATATATATATATATATGCTGGGATCTAAGTGAAATTATTTACATAACTATTTCTGGATTTATGGTTTTCGAGTAATCAATTATTTCATTGTTCAGCTATTCTGATATTTTACTCTATTTGGTCCATCTGCTTCATTGTCTCATTTATCTCTCACTAACTCACTATGTATCATGCTCACACTTTAATATTTTATTGGAAGATTTTTTTTATCGTGCAAACTCATTTACTTATAATTTTCAGCTATATATTTTTCTTTAGCATATAGTTTAAAAGTAACATTTTCTTATTAAAAAAATAACAAGTAAGAGAATACTACTTTTTATAAATTTACAACCATGCATAAGCATATTTCAGGATATTTTTTCCTGTTAGAGCATTTGATGGATTAATAAATATTATAAGTTTTTATTTCATTATTACACATTATAATTTATATGTGTTAATGTGTGCGTGAGGTGGTGTATGAATTTTAATGAAATAAATATGTTTGGTATCTTTATGCATATATGTATAATGAATTCGAATGTCAAACGAAATACGCTCCATTTTTAACATTTCCAAAATCACTGTATTTCAACAACTGACCTCACATTTAAAATATGGGTGCTAATACACTTACTGATCCGCACTATTTTTTAAAATCGTATTTCCAAGGTTAATTTAAGTTTTATGACATGTTGTTTATTTGATTGTAAGGTTAAAGTACAAAATAGGTACAAAAAACCTTCCTCCCCATGCATGGTTGTTTAAATAATAACGTTATCATTTTAGCACGGATCAATGAGTGCATGAGTAGCAAAATATGTTTACCATAAGATTATATCGGCATGAGTTTTTTAAATATAAAATTGGCTTTTGTTTAATAAATTAAGATTTGATACCATCGATAATATTCAATAGTCAATGACCAAGATATGAGATATCTAATAGTATGCAATAGACAATATTTTAGGCTAAGTATATTAAACAATATGCAATAGACAATAATTCAAAGTTTCACATCAAATATAATATTCAAACGTCAACAAGTAAATTTTGATATGTTTAATAATATTCAATAATAAATACTCAATTAATACAGGTTTGATATCTTTAATCATATTCAACAGTCAACAAGTCAAAATGTTATTGACTAGTATTTATATATATATATATATATATATATATATATATATATATATATATATATATATATATATATCTGCCCCTACTTTTGTATAAAAGGAAATGTATCTATGTATCTGTGTGTCTGTGAGGTCGTCAGCTATGGACTTGAAAACAGCTGGGTTGAGTTTTTATGAAACTTCACAGGAAGGTAATTCTGTGCCTGACAGTGTTCTTAGATAGGTTCGATAAATATCGTTAATTGATTATCGAGATAATCCGATGAAAGAAGACACCAGCGATTTTGACCAAATTTAACATCTTACACAGCCTAAAATCACAAGGAAATGTTAGGTGTTTTATTATCACACAAGCAGAAAAGCCTAAGACATAAAATCAGCAGTAGGTTCTTTGTTATGTAATGGGCATGTTCGAAATGAATATTTCTGTTTAAAGCAAACTTTCATAATGATAGTTGATGTTTAAATTTACAGCTTTAATACAAACCATTATATATAGCAATCTATATATTTATAAAAGTGAAAGGGTCTATCTGTTTGTGTGTGTACATTTCCCTGCACAATATCTCTGTCAATTGTAAGTCTACAGACTCAAAATTTGATATACAGGTACTGAGATTTGGGAAAATCTTTGTAATCCGTTTTCGGTCAGAAATTTGGCTGCTAAGGGATCAAAATTCAACGATTTGACTTTTCAGAACCCTACCAAACTCCTCCGACAATTTTGGGTCGAAACACTTGAAATTGTATATATATGTTCCTTGGACATGGATCTAACATAATAGTTTAATTTGAGCAAAAAACAATAAATGTTAAGGGGTCATAATAGGGGTCAAGGCTTTTAAAAAATTGACAGCTGCGGTCTCTACCAAATTACTCTAAACATTTCTGGTCTAAATATTTGAAATTTTACAAAAAGGGTATTCAGAGATATGGCTAGCTTTTAATTGGTTTGAATCGAAAATTTGAGTTACCAATATATAAATGTATGCATGTATGTTTGCATGTCTGCCTAAAACTTTCGAAAGAGGCGACGGATTTTCACAAGATCAGTATCGTTTTAAGCTCGACCTTTCAGACTACAAATATCGAAAAATTCGCTAAAAACATTAATTTTCTTACCCTCAACTGGGCACTTTTCTACAGGGAGGGGTCGCTTTTTGGGGCGGATATTGTCGAAAGTCACCCCACTCTTTTCGATTGTCTAGCCTTAACTTAAACCTACGTCACCTCCGGTTCGGCGGTGGTCGTAACAGTAAAGACGTCACGTTTTTCCTCCTTATTTTCCTCCTTCGCGGTACGGGTTCGAGCTTGCCTTCCTACTACTATTTTTTTCTCAACATACACCTCCAAACACCCGGGCAACGCCGGGCTGAAATGCTAGTAATTTTATAAAATCAACAGTAAGTTCCGTACAGTGCAATGTAAGTTAAAATATATTGTGGACTAATTCATTGCAGTGAGGCATGTGAAGGTTCCTCAAATTGCACCGCGATATAAGAGAAGGAAATCAATAGATTTGATTGAAAAATGGGCTATTTCATCGATGTTGATGACAAAAATATGAGAGTGTAATAACTTCGTAGATCATCATTCACTCACAGACAACGTCGGGTCACGTTGATAGTTAAATTATATTCAATAGTAAATAAGTAAAAATTGTATATATTCAATAATATTCAATAGTCAATAAGTCACAATGTAATATTAATCTATATAATTATAAAACTAAAATGACCTTGTAACGCGTGATATAACCCACTTTCTGGTTTACGACATCCGGTTGCGCATGTGCGCATAAACATTAACCCATACCAGCCTAAACAAATAAACACAAACCGGTTCTTTTGCAGATTTTGCCCTGCGCACTGAAATATTTACGTTATGATTTCGAAATTATTATTTAACATGGGAAGAGTGCAACTATTATTATTTAACATGGGAATGCAATTATTCTTTATTACACCTATAGTGCGATAGTTTCTTACAGCTAAACAACTTTAACCCGTTGACATACATAAGAACAATTGCAGTAAAGCCAATGCTACTACTACTACTACTAATACTAATATTACTACTACTACTAATACAACTACTACTACTACTCTCTATCCGTCCCTTTTCCTTCCTTCCTTCCTTCTTTTTTATTTTTTTTTACATCTCTAGATACAAAATAGTTGTGTGAGAACGTTGAATTTGTTGACACATTTACTAATCTTTTTCAATATTAGTTTTATTTTATTTATTTAGGTTTTAGTTTTTGCTTCAGGTTTTATTAATTATTTTTCTTTTAGATTTTAAGTTTCTATAGCTTGGTTGAAAGATTCCAATATGGGTTTTTCATTCTTATATTTCTCATCGGTAGGTTCATGTGCGTTTTTTCTGCTAAATGACTTTCGTCGGCGTTCGATTCGTAGGAAAATCATGTTTAATTTTCGATTTTTGAGCGATTATTCGGAAAAATAGGTAACTTTACACGAATAGGGAGGATTTTTTTTTCATGTTTGAGTGATCCGTCCGTGATTTTTCATTTTAATATACTTTCATAGAAATGTTTCTGTTATGTAAAAAAAACTATTTTCTTTACGTCACACGTGTCACGCTCATACATAAATTCCATAGCAAATATAACATACTGACCCAACGGGTCACGGGTAATCTAGTACAAAATATTCATCAATAATTAAGTAAGAATTTGATATATCCATTTTTTATTGTTTAAAGTTGCTATATAAATTGCATTTATCGAATTTTGCATTCGAACTCTTTATATGTTTCATATTTTACAAAATATCAGTGAGATAAAGGGGCTTTACTACCAACCGAGAGATTAGAGTCTCACCCCGAATAACTCGAATAAGATCTTCTTACATCTATGATAGTACAATATTCTAAATGCGAGAAAAATAAGCTTTGTATTGATGTTTAAATTCATTAAGCTATTTAACCAAGATGGAGAATTCGCAACATAGCTAGATCTGAATATTTCATTATCGTTGCTCGACTAAAACTGGAAATAAATTATTTATAGCGAATAAATAATTTTAATATTCACATATAACTCGTACAATTCATTTTATTATGCATGAAGTAAGGTCTTCAGGGATGCACTGTCTTCACTCTCAACTTTAGGTTCCGTATAATGTCTATGGAAACATCAACCTCGATCTTATATTCAAGGCACGCCAGGTGGTCTCTTTTAGATGGTGTATCTATGTACGTCGACATTGCAAAAATATATTTTATTTTCTGGCGTGATATCCACAGTTTTGTAAGATACATTTTAGCAGGCATCAACGTATGGGCTCCAGTACTTTGTCTTGCTTCTCTCTCGTTTCAATTTTATTTTGCATTTGACTAAGTTAGTATTACTTTTCTCTATTTTCTTAAGTGCATAGTTTTTGTAAATGTTACTTTTGAAGCTGATAATATGTACTCAACATTGTTATATACACGGGAAAACCGCATCGCATATGTCAGCTGCACAATCGATTCTTCATACAAAACAATTATTTTACCTGAAAATAAACCGTTATTTATTACAACAAATTTTGCCACTGTATTTAATTACAATTATAAAAAATATAAACGGATAAATAACTTAAAATTAGTCATATATTACTTAATAATATAATAACATATAGAAACCATCCCATTATTTAATGATATCTATCACAACGGTTAACTTGTTATCATAAAGAATGTCGACCCACATATAAAATAGAAACTGTGTCTATACATATATATATATATATATATATATATATATATATATATATATAAATATACCATTGAACTCAAAATGAAAATGCTAAAAACTCCCACAGTTACAGGTAGAAATTAAAAAAAAAAACAAGCACCTAAACAAAACAAAAATGGATTCGGATTTTACATATATAAGTTTTACGAGACAAAAGTAAGTATCCAGATACTATTATAGACGGCCATGTTTGATTAACACACGCTACAGTTTGTTAATGCACTAAAGTTCCTCGCGGTTTAAGAATAAGCTTTCCTTAACCTGACTTCGCCCTACGTTTCGCAATGTAAGTAATCTAGCTTTTATGATACGGCATAGTTAAATCTCTCTGATGCTATGATGACATAACTAAATATCTCAATAATCCCAATTATTGAAATAGAACAACACTAGCCACATACTACGAAAATTTAAAAGAGCAAAAGATAATGAAGAGAAACGACTCAATTTCAACTAATGAGATCAAAATCTGCCTTGTAATAGTTACGATACAAAGGACTTTTTATCAATCTACGTGAATTTTGAAATCTGACAGTTTCGTTCCGTGCATAATAATTTTGTATGGTCAACTATGTTAAACTATGGAATTGCACAAACACATTTTTATAATTACAACGTCACCCCTGTAAAAAAACTTAACATTTGTTGTTTATATGGCAAGTTTAGAAATTATTTACGAAAAAAGCTCGGAAATATTTTTAGAAATGGATTATTTTTAATAAATTGTTCTTATAATTTACTACAACACTTTACTTCGTGTTAATTTACATTGTGTACAATTTAACTTCACAAATGTTTAATTAAGTTTTATTTTTTGTATGGAACATGACAAAATGTATAAAAACATTTATTCGCGGTTATGTGAAATACAAAATTGTTTTTAACTCATATATATGTATATATATATATATATATATATATATATATATATATATATATATATATAGACAGAGAGAGAGAAAGAGACAGAGAGAGAATGGGGGGATACGTTGTGTGTGTATGCATAAATAAAAATAGAAAAATTAAATAAAAAATAATAAGGAATAAAAGTGAAATAAACTTTTATTAAATCATCAGGTCAATAAGAAAAGAATGGGAGGAGGAAAAGGACATTTTGAAGCTTAATTCTTCTCATAATAAAAGCAGAACAACTGACATGTTAACTATATTGATATACAGAGATTAAATCGACTTGAGGACATTTAGATCAAAAATGAATATTTCAAAAATTTAAGGTAAATTAATGGGGACTATAAATGTGTATGAAAAACCATGAGTTTTGATAAAAGAGGGACTAGAACAACAAGGGGGTTTTGATAAGGGAGAGAATAGAGAAACGAGGCGGTTTTGATAAGGGAGAGGATAGAACAACGGGGAATAGAGGCGAAAAGACAAAATGGGAATGAAAAGAAACACATATAATTTAATATGATTAAAGAAGAAAAATTGAAGTAGAAATATTATAGAACACTTTAAGAAAAGAAAAACTAGTCCTTGGAAAAGTGATGTCTCTATTGGTTGGACAATCTTTTCTTGTTTGTAATTTTTTTATACTTTTTTTTTTCTTCAGTTGTTTTCATTTACTTTTCTCTTTATAGTAAAGCTTTACAATAAAGATCAAAAATGGATCTACAATCATAACACATGATGCAAATATTGAACCGATTTCTTCGGATTAATGTGACAAGGCTTTTCATCCTTTCTTTTAAATTATAAAGTTCTTAATTTTTGTCCCTCTGTAATATTCATTAGTAACATGATAATTATTTGATTGTTCCTTCTCTACGAAACAGATATTGTCAAGCGTTTAATGTATTGAGCCGTGGAAAAATTAATAGTAAGATGAGTAACGGCTAAAAAGTTTGAATATACCTGTTTCGTCATCTATTTCTATATGCTCTGTATAACATTGTACACACTTTGAACTTCTAAAATTAAATGAAAGTTGAAATATAGTTAAACACACACATATTTATATCATAATTAATTTATTTCAATCTTTTGCTTTGAACAGCTTAATTTTCAAATATAGGATTTTTAGTTCTTGCAAACAAAGAATAGAGTTTAATAAATATATTTCCTTAACGCATATGTTTCCGATGTTTATTCATCTCTTCAGAGGAAAAAATATTAGCAAATATTATAAATGGTTTGCAACTTTGTTGTTAAAAGTTTTTAAAGAATTTAAATCATTTAAGCTACATAAAATGACGGAAATATGTTATTGAGGCAGGAGAAAAGATAAGGAACTTCAAATCCAAAATGCATGCTAAATCCTTAAATGGAAGTTCTTGGTAGAAGCGAAGTAAAAAGATCCAACGCGCATTGTAAGTCTTCTAAGGCACAAGATAACACCCCCATGTGAACATATTTCATTCATTTACCATTTGGATGGATAAGATATCAGGCAAATAGTTGATTATATCAATCCTGTAAAGATTTTTTAAATCCAATCTGTTAATAAAAAACAAAAATATCCAAGGCAGATAAATAAAAAAAAACAAACAAAAGAATTGCTTATCAATGCAAAGCAAACTAGTCATTAAAACTCAAATGCAGCTTTGGTTATTAAATTATACTTATAAATTAGCACAAGTACAAATGTTTTAAACTTACTAAGCCTAAAAGTAATTACCCACAATATGACCATACAAACCAATAACAACAAAACAAGGCAACATATTTCTAACAATAATAAACTCAACACAAGAGAAACCGCTCCTCATACAATTTCTAACCAAAAACAATATAATAAAAATAGAAGAATAAGGCGGAAGAATCCTATATGGTTCAATCCACTGTTTAGCTCAAATGTAAAAATCAACATACTTATGGAATTCTTTGGTATAGTAGGAAAATCGTTTAAGTACCCACATAAGTAGAGCACAATATTAAACAAAAATTCTATAAAAATATCATACTCTACAATGCCGAAACTAGCCCAGACAATAATTTCAACAAATGATATGAAAATTAAAAAAGCTTAGAATCTTCCCCATAATTTAGTTCTTAGGATTAAATGTAACTGCCAGAATAAAGATAAATGCCTTCTAAATAGCGATTACATACACAACGCAACGACGTGGTATACGCTTGCACAGTTACACCATTGCCGATACATGAGCGCAACCAAATTTACAGAACAAATAATGAGTCTAATCAAAATATTCCGGGTACAGATATATGTACTGCAGAATCTAACAATAACAACAACAACCACAACGAAACTAGCAACTCTAATAATATTATTCCCAATATTAACCAGCAGAACATTAGCCAGAATTCGTCTTGCTCATCTTCATAATTTCATTCAACTCGGGTTCCCAATATAATAAATACCGACCCTTAGTTGAATAAGCCATTAAACATTGAAAATACATTTAAAAAACTTCAGTTATATGGGCACAACCTCAGACTGACGTTTCTAAATTTACTAGAACCAACAATCTTGCTTTAATTTATTTAACCAATTAATGCTTAATCACTACACTATATTAGGTACACTGTATTCGAAAGAAAAGTGGCTCTATAATAATACAAAATCTGAAAGCGTATTCCATGACTGGAGAACACCGGACGGCTTACTAGTGTGCATATATATATATATATATATATATATATATATATATATATATATATATATATATATATATATATATTATACTAGCAGCCCACCCGGTGTTGCCCAGTGGTGAAATACGTTTAACTATTACATTTTAATTCTTAAACGATTTTTATTTTTTTTTATTATTGAGCAAATTCTCTATCGATTATAATATTTTACTTAATATACGAGTATATTAGTGATTTAAAAAGTAAGAAAAACATACGACTATATGCTTATTAGTTAAAATCGAAACCGAGATATATAGTTCTCCGCTTTATCTGCTAGCGTATGTCCGAAATCTTTAGGCATACAAAACCTTCAATAAAATAACGTTGTTTTACCTATTGTATTTAATTATTGGATGCGTATATGAATATGAATATAATTGACGCCATATCATTGTCGATGTTTTTTGTTCAAATTTAACCTCTTAGCAGCTATTTTAATGGATAAAAAAATTATATATCAAATTACAACTCGGTAAACCAAGTATATAGAGAGGAGTTTGGTAGAGACTATCTCCAAACACACCTACAAATGTACATTTATAGACACATACACAAAACGTTCTTGCCCACGATGTTATATATACTATTTTCATGTGCTAGCGCATTTTCATTCTAAATTCTATGCAATTATGCAGAATGTTCAAACTATGCATAAACAGAATTTATAAAAATAGTGAAAGTAAACGAATCATCTAATAAAAACAATATAGAATGGAATAAGTGGTTAGCTAAGACTGGTTTTTCAAATAAATATGGAAATGTGTCTACGTATATTAAAATTCGTTTTTAATAATGCTTAAGTAAGAAAAGAGTTGGCTTTACTATCAATAAAAGAACGAAAAAAAGCTCAACTTTATCAATATACTAGCATAGAGACAAGATGTTGTCAGGGATTGAATGATTATTAACGAATATTTCACATAATATATTTTTATTGCATTGAAATCCGTAAAATCTTCCAGCATGGAGCTTCACATGCCTCCATGCAGTAACTTCGTCCAAAATATATAGTTTCTACATTGCACTCTATAGAACGTACTGTTTCATATAAAATTATTTATATACACTTTTTTTAAGTTAACGAAAAATAAGCATTATGAAATTTATGTGCGAGGTTTGAACCCACAGACCACGTCATGCAAAAAAAAAAAAAAAAAAAAAAACAGATTTTCAATCTTATAAAATTCGATGCAGTTAATGAGAAAAATTAAAAAGTTACGAGCGGAGTTTTAACCTACAGACCACGTCATGCAAAAAAAAAAAGACAAAAAACACGCTATCAACTAACCCACAGTAGAATTTTCACCGCCTGTTCTATAATTGGTGCTAAGAGAAGACATAGAAAAAATGGGCATGATAGATAAATTAATATAAGGTTTTGATTATCGATTATCGGTTATTATCGGAGGTACTCTTAGACAAAACTTAACTAAGATTACTCCCAGACTTAAACACTAAAGTTCTGTAAATTTTAAAGAAAATCTGTTACGCCGTTTCGGAGTCTATAACTAACCAACTCAAACACACAGATAAAGATGCATTTATATTATTATAGAGATTATGTTGGGCCCAATATATAGCAATGATTTAAAGTTAAAAAAAAAAATGAATCGTGCGCCACCACCAGAATCGAAACCAAAACCTTTAGCTTATGATTTACTTTTTCCTCTGATATTAATGCCTGACCTATGCAGAAATGTTTGCCGCAAGTCTAAAAATTAAAATAGGAACCAATAGCTATTACGTTACGCATGCGTATTCGTAATGCTGTCGTCTGACCTGCGCCTGGCAAATTCCATTCGGTTTTGTATTGATTTTCCTCAGCAAAAAGTCAAACATAGAGTTTTGCCTGGGTTTAAATACCCTATATATGAACTTACATGTCAGGAGACCCCCCAAACTGTCTGTAGAGGAGTTTGTTAGGCAAAATTGTTATGAAAAATATACATACGTATGCATAAATATATATATAGAAAGAGGTTTATGTTTATGATAACCGTTTTACGCAAATATTACGCAATTATAAATAATGTAGAATTACTGCATTAATATAATTCCTCGTAATAGTAAACTAAAGATGATCATCACAGACAAAAACCAAAAAATAACCTAACAGGGAATTAATTAAACTTAATGTTTAAAAGAATCTGAAAATTAGCTCAAATTTTGGTAGTGAATGCTATTCAAAGACCCGTAAATAACAAAGTTGTATTTTCTTTTTAAACAAATGTAAAAAACGGTCTTTGAATTTCGGGCTGAGATCAAAGTATGATATGTGTTCTGATGCTACAGGTAAGTTAATTTGTCATTGGTCGATGAAGGGCAACCCTATATACTCACACAATTTTTTCTTTGGGGGGGGTTACTGCCAGAGTACCATTTTGCCCTTTCTGTTGGGGATCTGGTTTTTCTCACATTGAAAACGACCTTGTTTAACATTTTGCTTTCGTGAGGAAGCAAATAAATACCGATAGAAAAAATGTTTTTTATATGAATATCAATACCCCCCCCAAAATACAACAATTTATAGAAGTATAGGTAGATACAGGCGACCTGCTAGTTTCATATAAACGCAATGGTTGATTTTCTTTAGTTCCTTTTAAGGTGAAATGACTCTTCTGGTGAGCATTGAACATCATGTTGGTTGTTTTCGGGAAACGAATGTTGTGAAAAAAGTGTATGTCTGTTATTTTCATGTAAGTATTTTTTTTTACTCAGTGTCTTTTCGTGAATAGTTACAGGGGCGCCCACGACATCTAACTCTCCAGAAATTGAATCAAATAGTGAAATTGTTGAAACTAGTAACAGTTACTTTCATAAGAGAATATAGCCGAAAAGAGATCACATCTTTATATAAAAGATTTATAGAGAAGTACAAAACTATGCTGTAAAACTCAGAGAATCATACTGGCTGCGTTTCATATTAAAAATCAAATGGCATTAAGCACTAATATTCCGATTGTACTTTAATATGTGACTTCCGGATAGTATAACACACCTTGTCGCTTGTACTCGTGAATACCACCTGTTGGAGTAAATTACATGTGCTTAGCTCGTCAATGAATATTGGTGGACTTTTAGGCAAACAAGCAAGATTTCTCATACGCACTGAAATTCAGGTAATAATCGAGATATTACTGTACCCCATCTCGTTTTCTCTCTCTCTTCCCCCCCCCCTCTCTCTCTCTCTCTCTCTCTCTCTCTATATATATATATATATATATATATATATATATACAAATGTACATGTATAATATATATATATATATTTATTTATATATACACACACACACACACACAAAATTTGCCGATATCTTTCTGTCCTCCGAATAGAAGAATAGTAAGAATAGCATTCTTTGAAACTGCACGGAATAAGGAGATTGTAAATTGTCTTTTGGAGTATTCGGTCGAACAATAAATTTGATTGTAAATTTCAACTTACAATTTTAATTTCTTTTCTCTTATATACACACACATACATATATATGTATATATACACATATTTATTGCATGTTGAATGTAGTTGTTATTACTAAACATGTGGAGTGTATTTTAACATTTTGTTTTACTGTTTTTTATAAAAAAAAAACCTCAAAGCTGCTTCAGTTTATATATTGCGTCTTTAGATATGTATGGCTTCGTTCACTTCATAAAATAATACTCCAAATTATATTTTTTAATTTTTTATTAATTACTATATATTTATATATATGTACATATATATATATATACACACACATATATATATATATATATATATATATATATATATATATATATATATATATTATAAAATAGAAACGCTATTTCCGATAACTATAGGAAAACAGTTAGGGAACACCTCTCCAAATTTTTCACAATAACCATTTCCATCGAATACTTCATTGTGTTTGGCGCTACAATACACACACTTCATCACAGTTTAATAAATAGTATAACTCATCTGCCTTGCTTTATCCTGAATACGTAATCCTTGATAGATAATAGCAAATATATACTTCTCTTTACATTTACTACTCCCACAAAATCACCGAATTTTTTCTCATAAACTTACATAGCCAGAGACTACCGGTAAATTTTCCGATTTCTAACCTCCATTAATTTTAAACATATTATAACATAATGGACAATCAGCAGCTAGAACTACATGTTAAGATTATAAACATTCACTATTCGGATTAGCAGATTGCATTTTTTAACCTGGAAAGTTTCATCCGCTTTGTTATTTATGATTACGTTTATCCAAGTAACGAAAATATTCGGATGCATAATTTTATCACTTTTATTTCTTCTGCTTTTTCTAAATATAAGTCGATTACTTACATAACTCAGTTAGCTTATCTATAGTAAACGCAGACATACGCTGCAACAAGCTGCTTATTTATGCTATGCTTTAGGTTTTCGTTGCAGTTTCCACCAATCATATCTACGGATGTCTTCAGTAGCTAAAAATTCTGATTTTTTTCTTTTTTGGTTTCGGTTTCATTATTGACCACATTAGAAAAGAGTTTCGTCTTCTTGCTTTGCCTTTGTATACTTACCGATATGCTTACGTAAATTATTATAGTGATTGTTTTTGTAACACCTACTACTACTACTTCTACTTTATTCTTAATAATACTTTTCTATTATTATTGATATTATCGTTAGTAATAATACTAATATTAAAACTAGAACAGCTTTTCTTCACACACCCTCACTCCAAATAAGGAATATTACAACTTTGACGCAAGGGGACACTCATTGTAATAATATCTAAGGAAATTCAGATGTTTCTTTACGTTAAATTCCAATTTTTGCATGTCAGTAAAATTAGCGGAGCAGGACAAAGAAAGGAAATTCCTAAGTTTAACTGATCTTGGTAAAAAACTATCTAAGTAAAAAGCTTTATGGAATTTAGCGAGCTCAACAGTGAGTGGGTGTGATTTTGCTGCTAAGCGGATATGCCGGACATATGTACCTCGAGGTGGCGCAAGAGAATTGAGTTCATTGAAGCACCTTCCATCAAAATACTTGTAACACCGGTACAGAAATGCAACATTGCGCCAATGGGACAGGGGTTGGAACCTAGTTGACAAAGTAGAACCTATTAGACCCTTTTTCGTAGCCCAATCAAACAAGGAAAGACTTGTGATAGATACAGCAGCATAGATGTGGCAATCATACTCCATGCATGGGCGAATGGTGACTTTGTAAAGGTAAAGGACCCTCTCAGGTGTAAGTAGCTTTCAAGCACGATCTAAAGAACCCACCTTGATTGCAGCAGCATTCAAAATCTTTTCAATGTACTTTTTCTAATTGATATTTCCTGTGAAAGTGAAGCCGAGGAATTTGAAGGACGAATTTTGAAGTAGGGTATATTTTGTCATGGATATCGGTGGTAGGAAAGGCTTCTTGTAATTGTAAAAGAAGAGAAGCTTAGTCTTACTGTTTCCATCTATTTATGTCCCTATTTAATTATGGTTAGGAGGATATTTTGTAAGAATTCAGTCATTGGTTTAGATTTGTTTACATCTATTCTCCCCTCCTTATCTGTTATAGAACGTTGTATCATCAAAAATATACCCATGTCGGACACAATATTACCAGGGATCACGAATAATAATGGTCTAAGGATCGACACCCGAGACACATTAATGTTATGCTGCTTGAATGAACGTCCATTAAAGACAACTTGGATGATCCTAGTGTCTAAGAAGGATCTAAGGTTTTACCCCTTAAACGTAGGTACACAGAACGCGGTATTTTTACACTTTAAGTTATTGTAAAGTTTCTTACTTTGCCCGTGAATCTTTACTTACAACATCCGTATGGCCGGGGTTCGTACTTGGCATTTTTGGCCTACACCCCCCCCCCAACAAAACACTATTATTCGAACGCACTTTTTTGTTTTGCGTAAACATTGACTGCACTTGAATATCGTATCAATTTATTGACTAGAAAGTTCTTGCGATTTTTTAATTTTAAATTCAGCTGAACATGTTTCGGCTCAAACAGAAATTGATTTGTCGAAAGGAGACCCACTAGAATAAGCACACTTTTACCAGGGCAAAAACAAGTGTATTCATGTCAGTTACGTAAAAAAATCTTGCGTTGTCGTGGCGATTAAGTCGCTTATGCCGTTTTTGATATCGCTTAAGTTATTTACCCATTTCTCATACAGAAAGTTGTCGAGATGCTTGAAAAAGTTGTTGTCGTTAGATGACGTCTGGATTTTCAATACATGGCTTCTCTCTTCAGAGGAAATGGTTTTAGCAAAATAATTGTTGTTATGCATAAACATAAGTTTACATTCTAGCACATATATGGAAAATTAATTAAACATATTTTTTTAATTGACCATAGGAAATCATTTTAATGTTATCACACAGAACAATTTGATTAAACAGAAAAAAAGATAGGTATTATAGGTACACGATTCGAATGGTGCCCGAGGAATACAGATGACGATATTTTTATATTCCATGCTGGCTCATAATTTCAATATTGAAAGAAAAATCTAAAATTATCGAATAAAGCGTCCAGAAAAATGTTAAAGATTCTTAGCAACAGTAAAAGCTTGGAGATAATGAATCTCATTTGTTTTGGTAATTAGCACCCCATAGAAAACATTATCATGTGGTAAAATACAACCGGAACGTGTAAGTCGGAAATTAGGGAACACATTTATCATACATATATTACTGTATAATAAAACCAAATTTAGGATAATCGGCCGTTTACCAGATGAAAAATATCATATTTTCAAGAGTCAGAATAAAAAAAAAACTTTCGTAAAACACGGTAAGCTTTTTTTACATGTGATTGCCGTTACCATATCAGCTAAATTAAATTTAAAGTTATAAGATTTAGTTCTATACATATGCGACGGAAACAATTAAAGCCCCACAAGATTGAGTAATCTGTGATTTAGCAAATTTCATTATTCGGAGATGAATTTAACAGACGAGCTGTTTTTAAATTCCCGAAACGTCTACATTGGAAACTGATTAAATTCGTTTTCTATCTAATTATGTAATTAAAGTAATTTTTGCTATTGAATTCTTTTTCAAAATTGTGGATTTTTTAGCGGAATATCCGTGTACGAAACTGCTAAGTCTCCGACATTTGAAATTGGTATTTAAAGAATTGAAAATGCTTATTTTTTATTTTAATTGAAACTCCTTATTTTATTTTATTTCCTTATTAAAGTATTTGAGATTATATATATAAATATATATATATATATATATATATATATATATATATGAATGATGAAACACTAGTGTCTGTAGGTATTTAATAATTATTTTAGTAAATAATTATGTGAGCCCCTTTACGAAACTCGTTTCTTATCATTGAGCACTTTCAGTTTAATTAAAGACGGTTAATTTAGCTTTTATGTTCAGATCATCATATAATGATTAGATCACTCTGAGAGACGTTTAAAAACATTTAAAACGAAATGTTTAAATCTAACAACATTTTTGCGGTTAATGGTAGCCGAATGGATTAGGTCCTTGCTTATGAAGCCAGGGATGGTTTCTGTTGCCGGTTTCGGATCTATCGACTGGTGTTAATTGTGAAACCCTGCACTGATGATTCACGAAAGGGTGAAACACTATAGTCTCTAGGTATTTAATAATCATTATAGTAAATAATTGTTGGGTCGGAGTGTTCTTGTGTAGGTTTATTTTGGAATGCGTCTTGTTAGTATCAAAAATCGATACTGCAGAAAACCTGATTCAAGAACAAAGTCTAATTTTTAACAAAGTTTACACATTTATAAAACTCAACATCACAAGTTCATTTATCCAACCTATAAAATCAACTATAGATGTTTTTTTTTTAATACGGACCGGTCTAAATGAATGTCTTTTTTAAGAACATGCTTTAATGATGATACTTGTAATGTGTTCGTTTAATTTTACTATAAAGGATTTTTTAAAAATACATAATTTCTTAAAGTCTACAGTTAATAGTTTTATAAGACAATGGCGCGTTAAAAATCGATTGAAACATGGTACTTGATTCTTGCATTTTGCACTTTAAGTGAAGTTATCATTTACAGATAATTTTAAAAAATTAACCGTATTTTTTTACAGTGCAATATCTATAAAAAATATGTTTTGGAGTAAGTTACAGCGCGAGAAAGGTTAAGCTTCTTCTTAGAACACTGTGTTGGAATCTAACTAGAGCAGACAATTAATTGAGTTGATTTAAAAAAAAATAGGCGATTTCACCAATTTCGATGACAATAAAAATATGGGAGGGTGGAATATTTGTTGTACCTTATACAATTATCTGTTATTATCTAACGTGTTATTTTGTTATTCTAGATTTCTACAAATTTGCATATATATTTAAATGTGTTTTATTATATTCAACGCAAAATACCCTTGCATTTGCAAAGGTCAGCAAGTCAAATATGTGCTTTTTTGTAGATTGAAATGAACCTATTTCATGTGGTGAGTGGAGGCGAGCATGCAAATAGAAATGTAGTCAAAAGACTGAAATGAATTCGGAAATCAATAGTCTACCTTAATTTAAAACGTTATAAATGTGTGCATGTGTTTGTTTGTTTTTGTTTGTTTACTTTTTTATATTATTTAGGTCATCGGCATTGATAATAATTTATGAAAAGATAAATTATTGATGCAAATCTGTTATTTCATACTAGCAGGCCTACTCATCCCTTAACAATTTTACGATTAGTGTTGCTCCTAGGATGCAATGTAGTATTTTATTATCACGACTGAATGTATTCGAAAGCTATATAATATAGTGGCTATTAGCTTCGGTGTATTGAATTTGTGTGTGGCATCTGTTGTTGCAAACCTACAGCACTTTTGTCCAAAGGGGAATTCCTAAGGCTAATATTATTACTATAGAGATAGAAATTTAATAGTAGATCTGGTAAATATTAAACGAAAGCTTTTTTTTTACATAGTAGTCACCACTTTTCAAGGCCCGGAAGCCACTCGGGGATAAGGGTTATTGCGTGTTCAGTAATCAATGGGATAATATCGTAGTAATGGTTAGTAATGGGGATTTGATAAATTGGCTTACTTAGGGGGGCGATTTATCAGGAATTGTTCATGTTGAACTTGAAGACATCCAAGTTCGAGTCAGGTGGGAAACAGGCAAACAAAAGAGAGTTCCACAGGCGTGCACTTTAAAGAAAGAAGCTACGTTTTTATTTATACACAGATTTAGAGTGGGGAAATTTATGTACAACGGTTTCATCTAGCTTTATTCAAGAATTATCAATGTTTCTTGCACAGTTTCAAACGTATAATAAAAATCCCGTCAACGTCGGCTTTCTTCGCAATATTGAACAGACAAGATGTAGTTCCAAAAATTATGCTTAATTAATATAAAATGCAAAAGGCGAAACATACAACTTGAATTATCATTTATGACAATCTGTACAGACGTGTGCACAGTATATTTTGTTTTAATTGTTTTTTGTCGGAGAGTGTTTTTTTTAAATTCTAATGTATAATGTTAGGATGTCGGAGTGTGTTGTTTTCTTTTGATGTAGATTTTGGTTACAATGAAAATACGCGCAGTTGTATTAGTATTCATCAGGAGAAGTGATGAAGTGTAGTGAAAAATATTTATTTTGTTTTGTATGGATGCGTGTTTTTATAAGGTATCTCTCTCTCTCTCTCTATCTCTCTATCTCTCTCTCTCTCTATATATATATGTATTGCTTACAAAATCTGAACTTATATGAATATTTATGTATGAATAGTTTATATAATTTATTTTAAGCAAAGCATATATGCATTCACACATATATAATATTTATAGGATGATTCCGATAGTTTTTCCGATTCCGATTCTATTAGCGAATCTATACAAAATTTTCAATTCAAATATAAGTACAGTTTCTGATTCTGATTCTTTATCAATCTAAAAATATTTCAGTATAGCGTTGATATTTTTTACTTTAAAATATATGTTGTGGAGACGCCCACTAATTAGCATACGTGGGTGAAAAGCTATAGATAAAGGTATCAAGTCAGCAAGACCGGGGAGCTGTGTTCGAACCCCGGATAGGCAAGACGCATGTGCCGGTTGCTCCACGAAAGACGTTAACACGCCCTCTGCCGGAGAATCTTTCAACTGCAGTACAACTGCACCTTTGTAAATATGTATTATCTTTTTGTCTTAATATATTTGTTTTACCTTTACTTTCTGCGTTCGTGTTGTTATGGATACAGACACAACAATATATATATATATATATATATATATATACGTATATATATATATATATATATATATATATATATAATATTTTTCCTCACTGTATGAGTCATGTCAATTTGAATTTGAAAGTTTAAGAAAGTAAGTCAAACCAGCATTTTTCTAAATATATATTTATTGATTGATTTAATATCAACGCATTTTAGACAATATGACGTCATATTCAATAAATAATGGCGTATCTGTTGTGGGGGGGGGGCTCATCCATACATAGTATATGACCTCTCCCATGGATATAAGTACACTGACAGATATGAGTCTACGGAGTCGCTCATATTTCACATTATGTACAGCAATCGATCTCTGTGTATTTTTTCTTGTTTTTAATAAAAATATAAACATGTCGTTTATTCTGGAATAAATCTTGTCAAAATTCCGGCAAGCTTGATATTAAAGGTTTACATTGTGGGAGAAAAAGGAAAGCAGAAAAAAAGAATTAAACATACTAGAGTTAATGAATAGTCAGACGAAAATAACGCAAATATGTATTAAGCAAAACACTTAATAAAACAATTGATATAAAGTCGAACATTGGATATAATCTTTCTTAAATATTTTAACATGCCTGGAAGAGGGTTAATAACGCGATTTTGAAAAAGTGCATAAACAACTCAAACTATCACTTGTAATAAAATTAATTGCATTGGCTCTTTCTTACTAGTAAACGGTACAATTAAAATAATTAAGTTGTCGTACTAAGGAAATTCCGAGTGTTTATTTTGGAGGAACTTCATGAACAGTTTAAACATCTGAGATCGTCTACAACATACTTCCTGACAGACATTCGAGAAGGTGATATCGGATGCCGAATATTTTAAAGCTGCATAAAAACAACAATTTCCTTAAATATCATTTAAGCTTAATTTATCAGTAAGACATAACATACGCTTACGACCAAAGTACTTTTTTAAATTATTCACTTTTTTGATAATTTATTTGTCTCATGATGAAAAGATACTATAACATATGCATTACTACTGATTCTTGAGAGTTCACACGAAAGGATTATTAGAAAAATTGTAAAATAAATCAACATTATATATCAGTAAAAAATCTCTTGTGCTTAACAATGTCTGCTTAAATAAAAAATGCTGACAATCTCTCTATCTTTTTCTCCCTCTCTATCTCTCTCTCTATCTATCTATATATATATATATATATATATATATATATATATATAGAGAGAGAGAGAGAGAGATATATTTATATATATATATATATATGCACGTTATATTTTTTACTTATAATATATAGGTACGTATCTCATTAATAATATACACGTCGTTATCAATTTTACCTATATATATATATATTGTTTACAAACAAACGTTTGATCCCTCTACGAGTGGCGAGCGGATGTTTATTTAAATAGACGTCCGGACAGTTTAATTTCGGTCACCGATTCCGTAGTCAGGGGGTAGGACTGCCGACTGTCATCACGACGGTTCTAGGTTCGATCCTCGGCTTGGGAGAGGTGTTAGTCTAGCGGCACTGATGAGTTGTGAAACAACGAAACAGGTCTGTATGTCGATGACTAAAATATATTATATATACATATATATATATATATATATATAAATATGTATATATATATATATATATATATATATATATATATATATATATATATATATATTATGGTTTCCAATAAGCCACAAAAAAACAGAACAACGGAATAGTTAAACGATGTATTACTGGAACAACAACGTAAAAATGTTACAACTGAAAAGAGTAGTAAACGTCATCGAGCAGGCGGAGGTCGCTCTGGTGTTTAATCCACACCTGGGATCAAAAGGTCATCGGTTTATATAATGGATAGAACAGTCCATTTGGAGGGTGATTCTTCCACAACACTCCCCTCTCAAGCTGATTTCCGCGGTTGTGAAAATCAGTATTTCCTCGTTTGGGGCAGACCACTAAGGGGTCTGTGCGCTTCCTCTTTCTGCCGGAGTGTCTTGGTTCCGACATTTCTTTTGGAGGGTCTATGTCAAAACAGTCATACACAGTTTCAATCGTCCTGCGGTGGTTCTTCTTGATCCTCGTAGAAGCGTTTCCTGATTTGGTTCAGGAGCCTCTTACGTTGGAACTTTGGACCCTGAATGATGTATTCAACATGGCCGATTCTTCGTAAGATCGTGTATTGTTCCCAAAAAGAAACGATATTTCTTAAATGTCTATAATACACGGTATCTCTGCTGTTAAACCGTTTCGTTAGCATTGTAGGGGTTCTGTTGTGCACTATGTGTTTGGGTAGCAGTTTATCTAATAAGGATTTTATTTTCCGTCCAAACATGATTTCTGCTGGGGATGCCGCATCTGGTTTGCTTGGATTTCTCGTGATTCTGTAAACCTGCAGAAATTGCTGATAGCCTTTTCTGTCGGTGTACAGGACGTCTTTTTTAACGCCCTTTTAAGCGTATCGACGAAGCGTTCGGCCTTGCCGTTGCTTCTGGCGTGATACGGGGTATCGTAATATGCTTGACTTGATACGTCTCGCCGAATTCCCTGAACTCTTTTGAAGTGAACTGTGTAGCGTTGTTGCTAACCAGACAGTCTACAACCTCAAACCGAGCAAACAATTCCAATAAAAAAATTGTCGTTGCAGTGTTCGGTTTTTTGTATCTTAGTACCTCTGGCCATTTAGAGTAAGAGTCAACTACTATCAGGGAGTAAAAATCCTCCACAGGTCCCGCATAATCGATGTGGAGCGTCGACAATAATGGTTCAGCCTTAGGTCAAGGTTTATATGTTATCGGTGGTGCTTTTGCAGCCAAAGCACAGCCTTTGCATCTGTTCACCATGTCGGTACTTTCTTGGTCCATAGCTGCCCAATATACAAAACTTCTCATTAGGCTTTTCATTCTGTTTAATTCTGGATGCTCCATGTGAAAATCCCTGAGGATTCTTTTTTGAAGGGTTTGGGGGATGACAACCCTTTCACCGTATAACAGTATTTCGTCTCAATCAGAATAAATGACTGAACTGGTGTCATCCAGTGCTAAGTTCTGCTTCGTGGTTTGAATGAAATTGTCATTTAGGGATTCTGACTTAATTTCCTGAAGTGTGGCCGGCAGTCTTCGCATAATATTGTTTATCATGGTTTTTCCATCACTATTAATACGTAGCGCCGCGATTACTGAATCTTCAAGAGGTTCCATTTTGGCAGGAATCAGTCTCGATAGACCGTCCGCATGGGCTAGTTGTTTTGAGGGGAGAAATTGAATTGTAAAATTATAGTTCAGCAGAATTGTACCCCATCTTAATAGTCGGTTTGCAATGAATGTTGGAAGTCTTTTTTTTATCCAAAAATTGATATCAACGGCTTATGGTCGGTTTGTAGAATAAAAATGTCTTCCGTACAAGAACCGGTGGAATTTTGAACTGCAAATATAATTCCTAGGGTATGTTTCTTTATCTGAGAATAATTCTTTTCGCTGGCAAGGGAGTCCCTGGTGCGAAAGCAATAGGCTGTTTCGAGCCATCCGGCATTCGATGTAGCATGCACTCCCGACGTCATAATGACTAGCGTCGCTAGTTACTATTATGTCCAACTTCGGGTTGAAGTGTGCTAGGAATAGTTTTGAAGTCAGGATTCTTTTTATTTCTTGGAATTATGTCTTGAAATCTTCTGTCCACTCCCAAGCCTTATCCTTTTTCAGCAATTCATTAAGTGGTTCGCGCAATTTGTGCATATTTGGGATGAACCTCTGGTAATAATTTGTCAAACCTAAAAAACTCTGCAATTGAGTTATGTTTACTGGTGCAGGAATTACTTTTATAGCGGCCGCCCTATCTGAGTCTGGGCGTCTGCCATCTTTATCGATTATTTGACCCAGGTATTTAATTGTTTGTAAAAAGAACTCGCATTTATCTGCTTTGATCTAAAATCCATCTTGTATTCGACTGAATAGTTGTCGGATATATTTTTCATGTTCATCCCTGCTTTTGCTCGCTATAATAATGTCATCAAGATATGCGCTTGTGGTGTCCAAACCGGACGTCATAGTATCCATTACTTGCTGGAATATTGCGCGTGCCACCTTGATATCAGAGGTGAGTCTTTCGTATCTGTACAAACCCCGATGAGTGTTAATACAGAGGAGGTTAGCGCTTTTGTCGTTTACCGCAATCTGTAAGTAAGCGTCGCTTAGTTCGTTCTTAGAAAAAAACTTGCCGCCATTTAATTTCGTGAACACTTCTTCTGGACTAAGTAATGGATAGTGAAATTCTTCTAAGGACCCGTTTATTCCGGTCGCGAAGTCGGCGCAAACATGAATTTCCCCGGACCTTTTCTTTACGTAAACTGCCGGAGCAGTCCACTCACTATATTCAACATTAGCCAGTGCATCGATGCTTTAAATTCTGTCTAGTTCCTGGTTTATTTTGTTCAGTGAAGCGAACGGGACATTACGTTTCTTTATAAACACCGGTTGTGTGTCAAGTTTCAACTTAAAATCTGCGGCCATTTTTGTACATCTCCTCAGGCCAGGAATAAATACGTTTGTGAATTTTTTTTTAAAACAAGCTATAAGTTTCTCCGTTTCTGCTGAGCGGGTATCTATTTTCTTGCAGAATGTGTATATAGGAAGATCCCAGAGACAAAACTCCTCCATTCTGTCAGAACCGAACAGGTGCTCACTATCCTTTAGCACATACAATCTTAATGTTTTCCCCCCGTAAAGTGACGTTTGTAATTGATTCACCTTTAAAATTAATTTTTGTACTACTATTAACGGCCATCGCCGTTCTGTTAGTTTTTAACGTAGTCGGCTTTCGTAATATTTTCCTCGTTTTGAGATTTATTATTGAAGGATCCGATGTAATTTCATCAAACCAAGCTTGATGTGAAGAGAAGAAGCGCCTTATTCATGTCCTACAACGGATTTTCCTTGAGGCCATGTTCGCCAGGAACAAAATTCTAAATCTCCAGTCTTTCTGCTTGTAATGCTGGGATACAGCTCGACTATCCGAGAGACAAAAAAGCAACAGTACTTTGTTAAGCCCGCTTGTATACCCATGAGAAAACCAATGACCTTGACTCGTTGTACTTAATAGCTTCTAAAAGAAGCTCCATATCTTCATAGGTCTTATTTAGATCGATGGAGTTTGCAATGAGAATGCTGAGATATTTATTCCCGTTGTGCAGAAATACACCCTTGCGACCTTGCTTGGAAGAGTCTATGAAAAGGAGCTAGTCTGAAGTATTGTGTGACAAACCAAGGGGCGTAAACAAGCTTGCTATGTTTTCCATGTCAGAAAAGAAGAGCAATATTCTTGAAACTGGTGATCCTTACCTCTTCCTTAACTATGTTCCACTGTTTAAGCCGAGAAGCCAAGAGATCTGACTGCTTATTTGACAGCTACAAATCACGAACAAGATCATTCAGGTGTTCTTGCGTGATTCAGTGTGGCTCGTTGCCACTTGTTCCTGAATATGTAGACAGTATCTACAAAAGATAATGCTTCGGCAGAATCCTCACTTGAAGTCATTTTCTCATCTTATTAGAAGATCCTTATTTACTGGAAGTGTGTGTACAAAAAGATCATTTGAATGGGGAACGGGTCTCATAGCAGATCGAAGGTTGAGATGTTTGATCTTATTCCTAGAAGATGTATTGGATCCAGTTATTGTAGTTAAATAAAAATAACAATCATATGCATAGTTTCGCAGCTCTCTTCAAACCATCGGGAATGCAAAGTTGAAAGCTGCTTTCTAGCCATTAAACCATGTAGTTAGTCCATTGCAGTAGGGTTTACAACAGATGTGTTGAGCCCAAGACTTATCCTAATCACCAATTTTACAGTAAAAATAGCGGAAGCATGCAGTTTTGAGGAGGAAAGTGATGGTTCATGCAACTGTTTTGAAGTTGCCACACACGCAGCAGAAAAATTGGCCCTGTTTGATGCATCCTCAATGTTTTGACGTGCTTGAAGCCATTGGAGAATCTGACAAAAATAAATTATGTGCAAGGCAATAAAATATGATAGTTGATGGACACCAACCTCCTGCGCCGCCTGCAAGATAACCTCTTCCAATGACTGCAAGAGCATTACTGAATGTGAATTGATACCTGTTGCCTTTACTGCCAAAATCTGTCATATATATATATATATATATATATATATATGTAATGCTATCATTTACATTTAGTGCATAATAACTAAAAATAAGCCATAAGTCTCGCAATATAAGAACTAACCCTGAATTTATATACGCCTATATGTGTGGCATAGGCTAGGGTCTCTTTATTAAATAGGATGGGGGCATTCATATTGATGAGGGGATGAAGAGAGAGGAGAGGCATTTATACAGTTATGTGGACCTTATAAGATAGATTAGCGACCGAGAGAGAGAGAGAGAGGGTGATCAGTTCTTTTAACACATGAGAGGAGACAGTCATTACATATGATAGAGAGGGGAACACATTACTTAAAATGGGTTATGCAAAGTTCATTAATAACGATGATTTCATATTACCTTCAATTGTTGAATGACTACACAAAGACGGCAGTTAAAAATATGATGATGTTCTTTTATTCCATTTGACCGGCGAAATGATGATGACATCCAGGAATTCAAAGTGGTTTATACATGTTTAATGTTCCAACCGTTCGCTTCTAAAGGGGGACCCTCATCATGTCAGCTCTCTCCGGCTTTGTTCTGACTTCGGTCCGGACTCGACTCTCTGCCTTTCTCTTCGAGTGGACTTGCTCCTATATTGAGAATTCATTTCTGCCATGACGTCATACGTGTGTTTGTAAACGTGATCGACCCACGTGGACTAAACATGCGTGGTTCGCACATGTTTCCAAACCATTTCTGCAGACAAAGAATTCTCACTCCTATTTTTTCCTAACCTATTTTTCAACATATTTAAATTGCATTGTTCTTTATTTTCTTATTTTAATTCATTTTTCATAAAAAGAATTGAACAATCAAAATTCCTTTTGCAACAACATATCTAAACTATTTTATGTGAAACTGAACAATGCGAAATTCCATTTCTGAACCTTGCGTACAAAGTTCAAATCTCGTTCTATCCTAATCTCATTTTCACTTGTCTAATGTCTTTGTTACTTACAAGAAAAGGGGGGCCTTTCCTGTAACATATGTACCGTATATGCACAAAATGCACACTGTGTATCTCTGAAAACAACTAGAAGTTCTAAGTAAAAACGGATTTCAAATTTGAATTCAGCATCTCAAAATTAGGTAACAACGGGTATTTTGGGTTTGTGTCAGTTTCTTTATAAACCAGTGTAATCTGTATTTTCTATAATTCTTTACAATTTCTTTGTTATTTTCGTGGTCATGCTATTATTTACTATTTTCTATATTTTCATTGAATGTTCTGCAATACTCCTTTGAAATTAATTTTATTTTTCTAATATTCTAACAATTTTTTATATCTTGTATAAATATCGTTAAATATAAACGATGTAAAATTCGTCTCAATTGTATTGTTTCCGCAGCACATTAGAAGATGAGAGAAAAAATAATATGATGTCCCGATTCCGCGAATGACTCCATTCAAGTTCCCGAAGAATGTCATCGTATATCATGTTTTACTTGTATCCGAAAAAAATGAACGTTTTTCGTTACACTTCCGGTGCCGTTTTATAAACTCGAGATTAGCTCTTTTTTCCGTATTTTATCTACGAGATTAACAATGGAAATCCTATTTAACATGAGCGTAGAAGACGTTTGGATCGGGCGAGATATGCACTTAGAGACGAACAATAATGTAAAATATATATTTTAAAGTTGACAGGACAAACAAATCCAAATATTACAATTTCAAGATTGACAGCCTGATCGAGCAATGGAAACTGCATTTTCTTTTGATGTTCAAGCAAATCAAAATAAAAATTTATATGTAGACCAGGATATGGATTTTATTCTTAAAAACATTCATGAAAAAATATGATGATTTAGAGGGCTATAAAATAAATTGCATTAAATATTGCAAGTATGGGAAGTATTAATTTTGCGGTGGCGATCAGAATATTATATATTACGGTGCCACATATGAATATAATTTTATTCTGTCTTGAAAATATATGTATCTATTGATAGTTATATATATATATATATATATATATATATATATATATATATATATATATATATATATGTATATGTACTCCAAAAACCAAAACAACAGACAGATTATATCGTATTTGTATTTTTCGAATGTTACAATTGTTCGACACCAACTAGGCAATTTAAACTTCATATTTTTCAAAGATTTTCGAGGTTGGCATCTCCTCAGACTTATTGAAAGAAATAAAAGATTAATACGTATCTGAACATGTGTTTCTCCGTGTTATTACGGGTATCCAGCAGTGTTATCACTCTAATTGCGCTTTGATAAATCTTCTTCGGGTGTTTATGGAAATTTTGGAGCCTCTATTTTCGTATTTCTGTTTTAAATTATGATAAAAATTGTGAAACTTACACTAACTTTTGCAAGTATATATGGATGCTCGATTACAGAAATATTAATCATGTTGCTTAATATATGAGTCAATTTATCTGGCTATATTCTGTTTGATATATGTACATTGTTACTGGTTAATAGATTTTATTATATTAAACCTTTTGGTAACATTTTCTAATATACATATAAATAAATAAATAAATAAATAATAAATATATATACAGATATATATATATATATATATATATATATATATATATATATATATATATATATATATATAAGCAGAGGACATGGCATCGCTAGGATTGAATCATATTTAATGAATGTATCACACTCCAATATATTTTGTTATAGAAATTGTTGAATTCGCCCTTTTTTTATAAATCAAATCGAGCGATTGTTTGCTCTAGTCGGAGACCCAGCGCGGTGAATTAGATGGATGGTATACATCCATCCCCGCAGTGATTAATCCACAAATCATTATAGTCTATATTGTACTATAGAAAACTTACCGCTTATTTTATGAAATTATTTATCTCTATATCTATAAACAGTTTTGATTAATCAAAAGACGAAAACTTCTCATAAACGATGATTCTATTTGTCTTAATTTCAGCATTAATTGAAAGACTATAATTCATTGTTTATCTTGGCCCCCAAAGTATTGAAATAAAAAAATGTAAAAAAAACGTTTACAAGGGTTTTCGATATAGATGTACATAAGAATACTTTGATAAGTATGTTTCAACTTAATTAGGTATTAATTCGCGCCTGGCCCCCATAGAATGGAAATAGGCACAAACTTTAATAAAGACTTTCATATCTATTTGTATATTTTATAGTATACTTTGATAATTATGTTTCAGTTTGAAGAAATGTGGTATAATAAAATTATTGGGTGTTCGTTCGTGCCTGACCTTCATAGAATGTAAATATGTCACAAACTTTAACAAAGTTTTTTAAAAAAAGGTGAGGGTCCACAATAACACCTTAACTTTAATCTTAATTCACGTTAGCTTTTATTTATATTTCTGAGTTGAATCATAGTGTGTCGAATAAATTCACCTCATAAATTCACGTTCTTATTAAAGTGAAAGCCCCAAAAAAGTCGGAACTTTAGACAATTCTCGACACAAATTTTGCATAACTCTGTTTTTCCTCTCCACTTGCTCGTGGCACTCTTTCGAAAATAGATAAATAAAAAAAATAAAATCATTACTTGTTATCGTGTCAAAAGAAGGAAAAATCCTGCTCACGTGATTACGTGCCCTTTTAAAAACATTTAGACGACCTTTTTATTTTTATTTATATATCTGTTTAAGCTTTTTTTGTCAGTGTACTAGAATGAATTCAGTTCATTACAACCCTTTCTGCGTGTTCTTTACATTACAGTAGTACAATCCTGAATCAGACGGCGCAATACTACACTGCTCACTACGGTAAAACTGAAACGAAGCTGCTCTACTTGAAAAGGGCGCCATTTTCTTCTTATTCATATTGATATCGATTCGTTCCTTTTAAAACTAAAGAAATTACGTGTTTACTTTTTTAATATCCCATTTTGCTGTTTCAGATTATTTTACTAAAGTAAGTAAACCTTCATTATTTTTCCAAACAGTTTTTGTTTCTTCGTTTTCGATATTACGTCGATATAATTTAGTAATAGTGTTTAGCTGAAAAGCCAACAAACGACTACCCGAAAAAAAAATATACAAGAAATAAATGTTACCATATTCAATAAAGTTCAGTTCATTTTTTTTTGTTTTGAAATAGTTTTAATGCTCTTTACTTGAAATAATTTCAGCGAACCGGAATTAAAACGAGATTGTAGACGATAACTACTTAAATGAATACTTTTATAAACTACAGATGCCATAATAAAATATTCCTCAAGCACAAAATAACGGAAAACATTAAAAAATGTTTATAAATATTCCTTACGTTTACGGAAATCTCTTAAATTGTTAACACAGAATGCTCAGGTTCCCCTCCTTCAAATTGAAAACGGGGTTCTCCATTTCAAAGTCGCTGCCATTTTGATTGTTTTTTTTTAACCGGTTCGTAAATTAAAAAAAAATCTTCTTTTTTTTTACAAACTACTTAAAAATAAAAACCAACGAACTTTACTACAATAAAAGTAACTTCTATTGATTATGGTAACATTTATTTCTTGTATATTTATATTATTATATATATAACATTTTCTCTTTGTAAGGAAACATCATTTTGTTGGTCACTCTTGGCTACGAATGGAAACAAAGTTGATATAAAAAATATTTTGTCGCGGAAAGTATTTTTTACTTTCGTCATATTTTTCTTAGGGTAAAATTCTTGAGTATCAAAACCTATCTTTTTACGACCCCCTCCTTTTCATAACATATAATACTTTCATCAATTACAGTCTATTTTCTGTAGGCAGTTGTTGAACCCAGTAAACGACGGGTATTTCTGCTAGTATATATATATATATATATATATATGTGTGTGTGTGTGTGTGTGTGTGTGTGTGTGTGTGTGTGTGTGTGTGTGTGTGTGTGTGTATGTATGTTTGGAGAGAGTGTCTTTGTGTATTATGTGTGCGTGGGCGAATGCATGAATGTAATCACCCCAAAAAAAACTAAGATGGGTGTTCCTATAGTAACGTTGCCGGACTTCTCATTCCGCTGAATAGATGAGAGAGGATTGTAAATTTCATAGTTATGATGTCTGCTTTTATGCATTCATAATCTAAAAGTCTTACTATTGCAAATATAGCATGTGTGAAACTCTAAGATAGCAAGGCCTGTCATGGAAGTGCCTCAGAATCAGATATATATTGCACCCCTAGCAAAAGAGCAGTAGAGAGGTTGGTAACTGTATAGAAATATAAGTTTCGGAGACTTATAGATTGCTCATTAATATAATACCACGTCCGTCTTGATAGCTCTTAAATTTTGGAAGTTAAAAATAGGAGGTTGCTGATGAAGATCTGGAAGAGAGTCGGGACAAGTATGGATTCCTGAGGCACGTCAGCGTTTATACTTAGAGCTTCAGAGTATTTCCCATCAACAATTACTTGGATATACCCTTCAGAGAGAAATGATTTGGTGCTTCAAATAACACTTTAGCTATTCCGCACGTGGAAATGTTATTATTTGCGTAACACCCTATGAAATACTTTAGATATGTCAAGAGCTATAGCTATAGAAACGAAGTCTCCGTCTATGGATTTACTAATGATATGTGATATAATGATCAGCACATCGACAGTTAGTCTCCCGAATGGAAACCACACTGCATGTAGCTTATATTTAGTGTGAATTACAATAAAGTCTGAAATTAGAGTATAAAGCAGAATTATAATAATAGTCCTTGTTGAGCGCCCCCATAAATAAATTCTGCCCAATTTAACTTATTAACGATTACTAAACTACAACCCTTATGCTTGAGTGATCTTTGGGCCTTTATAAGTTGTGACGCCCAAGTAAAAAAAAATATATAAACACCTACGTAGTAAGAATTGCTAAGGTAAACTCGGCCCTAGAAAAATGAGTAAAAGAAGAACTCAGAAATTAAAATCTAATTAAGAAACGAATGACTATTTACAAAGTACCAGAAATACATGACGATGTTGATCAAATATGGATGTAGAAGTCTGGTGTCTAATTATCATTTTGTACACCAAACAAAATATATTAAATAAATTATTAACTACCGGAATAAAAACAGCATCAAGTAAAGTTACAACTAACATTAAATCATAAAGTTGAGAAATGTGAGATCAAACGCAAATGGGTCGACTGCTTATAATTCCGACTGAATAATTTTTAGTCGCAAAACATGGACGCAGATATGAAGAAGGGAACTAGCAAAATAGTCGGCATCTCTACTGATAACAGCTCAAAAAACAATTTAAAAAACCTGGTATAAAAGTCAACATAGAACCAAACCTAGAGATAGTAAACAATATAGAATTCGTGGGGAAAGGCATGCAACAAAATAAATGTAATAATAGAAATAACTACGTTGCAATATAATCCAGAGACAATTTTGCAAAAAATTATTATTCAATATGTTGAAAAGTGGTAGAAAGAAAAGCTTCAATTGTTATCGGAATACAAATGGATTTAATTTCCGTAAGATATTAAAAAAGGCAAACATAGATTTTACAAAGCAAGACCAGGCATTATAAAATCAGCAAGTAAAACAACTGTTACAAAATAGTTTATTCGTTATTAAAAAATCACAAGGGATAACTGATACAGTTCAGAAAATTAATTGCATACACTGTATTTCCCTGGGAACTGATGGACCAGGGGCATAAAAACAAACGATATACGATAATTCTGTGTGAAATAGGAAATTTATCGAAGACCTGAACAACAACGAATATAAATTGGAATCAATACGAAGAAAATCGATATAGAAAGCTACTAATATAATTCGCTTGAATATAAAAAAGTACAGCATTGAAACGAATGATAAATATTATTTCGTCATATGTATCACAAATAACACCGGAGTAAAACACATGAGAATGACGCATATTACGTCAAGTGTAGTACGATAGAGAATAAATTAAAACTTCCATAATCTGATACAGAGCTTAAAATATTGTAAAGATATAATGTTTGCTTACGCAACAGTAGATCATGGAACGTTTTGCACGGTGGTTTAAGAAAATAGTATTTTGTAGTCTTTCATGAAAAAACACAAAGTACTTGAATTTTAAGAACGCGTATTTTCATTAAAATTCTATGGTAAACACTGAGTAAAAACTAGAAAATACCGCTAAACTGATGATGATAAAACAAAAAGTTTACTATAATAAGAAAATAGAACAAAACTAAAATAATAGGAAACTGACGAAACATTGTGTTGCAAATACTCCGCTGAAAACTTAATTAATCTCAGCAATGAAGAACAATTAATGACTATTGTGCAACCACTAAGTGCGGTATAAAATTTAAACGTTGTGAATGAGTAACGGTGACATATAACCCTCATATCGATTTCAGGAAGCGGTACACCCAAAACTTTATAGCACTTATTCATAAATTATGAGTTTATTCGCTGTATTTGGTGCTTAATATAGTTTGAATTTTGTTCGATTAGTATGGAGTCGATAGATACGCAATTTATTAAAATAAGCTAGTATTTAAATTTTTCGACTTGAAAATAACATCCTTTTCAAAACTAACAGGGAGTGGTTTACATTTCTGAGATCGCTTCTATGAAGGCATGTACTTACTAGATGTGCAGATTTAAATTTATTCGGAATTAATAGGCATGTTTTTAAGAAGATGCATACGTAGACGAACACAGTGACATCAATAAATGTATTTGTGTATGCACGCACATATGCAAACATAAATAAATAAATATATATATATTCATGTGTGAATCTGTGTGTGCATACATAAATACATGTATGCACACACAGACGCGCACACACACACCAAATTATATATATATATATACATATATATATATATTACTAGTAAATATACACATGTATAACTACACAAAAAGGAAGACTCCATGTTGCCTGAGATTGCATGAACGAGAATCATCGAATATTTCAGACTTCCATTGCACTGTAGAGAAGCTACGGCTGATTTTAATAAATTATTTTTATATATTGAAGTTTAAAATGCAAAAGTAAGTATCATTGTCCAATTATGCTCTAAACGGAAACATACATTTCGAACGATCCCCTGTTTTATTAAAGTACTTAATGTTGATTATATACGGCGGCGTTTACTGATTATTTGTGCTAATATTTACGTGTGATGATATGATGTATACGCTTGTTGATGTGGTCAAAATTATAATCTGCATTCTTTAATCGTGATTCTATTATATCGTGATTCTATATATCCAAGGTATTCCGATGAAAACCTTTTTATGAACACCCCACAAATACACAGTACATTTGTGTAAAATTAAAGAACATGTCTTAGCTGTTTCAGATTGCATAGGAAACGGACTGACGCACGCACACACACACACACACACACACACACACGCACATCATCAAACGTATGCATCATGTGTGTGTCTATGTGTGTGTGAGAATGTGTGTGTAAGAGCAATGTTCTATTTTTTCCGATACCTTTATTTTCTCAAATAATACACCTTCAGCCGCCATGCATTTAGCAACTTAATATTTAAAGTATCGATTTGAACATGAAGTTTTAACTGTGGCATAAGCGAGTAAAAACCTGAGAACAATCGTAGATAAAGAATCCTCAGTCTGACAGCGAGGCCTGTCACGATGGGGAAATGAAAGCCGATTGCTGAGGAGAAAACGACAATGACAGAAGAGGATTAGTAAAGAAAATACGAAACGTTTCTTCAATATGAAACGTCGTTTCACTGAAAATGTAGGCGTACATTTCGGGCACAACTGACATTTTGTGTGACAAGTCTCATCAAATGCGTTGCTGAAACGTTGACCTTTTATTGATGATCATAACTTTTACATAAACTATAGACAATCTGGTGCTGCATGGGTGCCAACTTTACCAGCGTATAAACAGCAATTACTGCAAACGTATGTCTCAATCAAATAAGCGTGACAAAGTCCAAATCTCACTATCTATTGATCTTTCCCCCACTTTTACTCATATAGCACATATATAACATATACATATGTATATACCTATATATTGATACGATAGCGTGTGTTATTTTGTATGTTACACTTACATATTTATTTCTTTTGCGTGACTATCATTTAATTGTTATGACATCCTTTTTTTTGTAATGAAATTATTTTACTATAATTACTCATACGTTCTGGTTTCGGTTTCGATTATAGCTGAAAAACTCAAGTTATATATATATATATATATATATATATATATATATATATATATTGTTTCTATGTTTTGGTGTCGGGTTTTATTCGAACTGAGGCACTAAAGTCATATGGATATACTTTTTTTATTTTTTAAATCACAACTGATAATATATAAAAATCGATAGGAAATTGACCCTAGAATACTATAAACGGTATAAATTAAAATATAATTTTAAGCGTATTTAACGACAGGGTTACGCAGGGAGTCCCTGCTAGCTTATATAAATACTTCTGTAGTTTTAACAAAAGAACCACAATAATATCAGGGTGTCTTCATTTACGCTGAACATCCACAGAATACCTACATCAATAGATTACGTATGAACGAATCGGCCCTGTCATTTCCATAGGCCCAGCTAGTATATATATATATATCAGTATAGAATGCATCTACTTACAGTTTTACAAGAATCTATGTTTTATACATTGAATTTTTTTTTTTTTTTTTTTTCAACAGTGTCCAATCCGTGGGTGGAGGTACGTAGTAAATCATTATATATATATTTATGACAAACTAATATTGTCCTCAGTGTGTCATGCTGGTAAATAATATGTTGGCAGCACATTTAATTACAGGAACCACCAGTATCTTATTACTAGGAGCTGAAAAATTGAGTCTATTCCTATAATTGAGTGGAATATAGTATGACAGGTAAGTACGTGTAGCAAGTTAGAAGACCTGAGTAGATTTTTTATGAGGAATATGAGCGTCTAAATTGTCACATGAAAAACTACCAGACTATGGGGTGAAATAACAAACAAATGTATACACATCATATTTTTTTACCTTAGAATTACTATGCATGAAAATAATTAAATATAAACGTTAAAGAAAATGCATAAATTAATGTATAATGTATAAAGTTAATGTATAATGTTAAATTAATGTATAAAATTAATGTATAATGTTATATTAATGTATAATGTATAAAGTTAATGTATAATATTAAATTAATGTATAAAATTAATGTATAATGTTAAATTAATGTATAATGTATAAAATTAAAGAAAATGTTAAATTAACATATAAAATACTCTAAACCGGTACGTATTAAAATGAGGGCACCTATTAATTTGATACGTACATAAAATGTAATCATCCCTACACCAAACGAAAAAGAAAGTAAAAGTAAGAAAAAATTCGGTTTAGGTACATTCTGAAGTGTACAAATAAAAACATTAAACTATGGAAGGGAATAACAAATAATCTGATTGTTTGTGAAGGTGCCAATATATCAAGTTTATATATAAAAAGAATCCGTTAATACATATTTCATGCTTGCGCGAATGAAACCCGCGAGAGTCGATGAGTAGCTTAATTGCAATACATATGTTTTATAAGTATATATACATATATGTATATATATATATGTGTGTGTGTGTGTGTGTATGTGTGTGTTTATATAGCAACAGTTAAAAGATGTAATACAGCGAGACAGTATGATTATTCATTTTTCTCTGCCAGGCACATCGTTGGTTAAGTAGTGTTGTAAGTGAAATACTTAGAAACTATTAGTATAATACAAAGCTCTTATTATATATTGAAAGCAACCTGTAGCTGATACTTTTGAAAACTGTTCACTTCCTTGTGATCTTGGTTAATGACAAAATAGTTCAGACCATTGAAGTGGAACACTGGCTTTCAAAATTTCAGCTCAGAACACTTACATGAAGTTACATACTTTTGTTATAAAATATAGCACTTTTATATATTCACATTAATAATTAATATATAATAAACGACAATTTGAAAATTGGAAAATTGATATGAAAATAATATACGGTAGTATTTAGCATTGTAATCTATATATCTATAAAAGTTAAAATGTATGTGGCTATGTTTGTGTACATTTCTCTACCGAATAACTCTGTCCATTTTCAGTCTAGAAATTCGAGATTTGACATAAAGCGTATTGAGATTAGGGAATATCTTTTAAATCCGTTTTCGGCCAGAAATGTTGCTGTCAATAGGTTCAAAGTTCAACAATTTGATCTTTGAAAACTCTATCAATCTTCTTCGCCAATTTTGGGTCTAAAGACTTGAAATTTTAAATGTATGTTACTTGGATATGGATCAAACTTTTTAATTCAGTTTGACTCCAAAAAGTAAATGCTAACGGAGTAAAAATTGGGGTCAAAGTAAAAAAAAAACAAAACATTTGACCTCTGCGGTCTCAAGCAAATTACTGAGCTAATTTTTTATCTAAACATTTGAAATTTAAAATAACGGATATTCAAAGATAGGGCAAGCTTTTGCTCGCTTTGGGTTGTGAATTTGAGCTGACAGGGGATCAAAGTTCAAAAGGTTTTACCTTTGCGGTGTGCAGAAAATTACTCGGCCTAATTACAGGAACCACCAGTATCTTATTACTAGGAGCTGAAAAATTGAGTCTATTCCTATAATTGAGTGGAATATAGTATGACAGGTAAGTACGTGTAGCAAGTTAGAAGACCTGAGTAGATTTTTTATGAGGAATATCGGCCTAATTATTTAATATTTCTACATAACGGGTGTTCAGAGTTGCACACGTTGTACAAGTTATGAACAGTACATAGGGTCCGAGCAAAGCCGGGCTGACCTGCTAGAATTCAATATGAAGCTGGATTTAAAATAATTCAAAGAAACTCCAAGAAGTCTAATAATAACTGTGACCAAATAAAAATTACATTGCTGGACTCAATTTTTAGAGTTATTTTTAATAATCGAAACGTTCTTGAAAAACAATTGACCGTATAAGTAAGTGAATGTCCATTATGACGTAATCCCACAAATCGCGGTGAAGAAATATGTCAACGTATAAAGTTAAGTAAATAAATATATAACTAAATTTTTTATCTACTTATTCTTATTCGTTAATTTTTTTTTTCTGTAAAAACCTCATTCATGCAAATGCGTTTATTGTTTAAATGAAATTAAGATCTTCAATTGGTAGTTTATCCGAATAAATGATTAAGTTTAAAAGCTTTGCGATAATGTGAACAGCTAGGAAACCGGCAATGTAACTATTGACAATTTTTAACAAAATCACATGAATACAGACACTTGGAAATATATGCAGATAGAAGGCAGAGACGTACGCGTCTCTTCTCTTCGTATTGAGAAATATCACTAGACTAATGTGTAAATCAAAACATGCGCGCATCTCAGGAAGTTAGGATAAACACTACGTGCATGTTGAACCCTGTGGTGCTGTCCGAAGGCGATCTCCATTGATCACTTGCCACATGAAAAAATAAATCTAAAAATCAGGATTCGACAATCGTTCTGTGGAGTGTTGTCAACCAAGTTAGCAAAGACGTTAACATATTTCTTTGTAATTCGCCGGTCCTATTGTTAAAGGAAAAAGCTGTCCCCTTTCCATGTAAATAAGAAGAGTATTAAATGGGTGGAAATGAGATTAGGATAAGCCGAGACTCGAACCTTCTAAGCAAATTTCAGAATTAGAATATTAGAATTTAGTCTATTGATATTAGAAATAGTTAGATATTGTCTATATCGTAAAAATGAAATTGATTGTTCATTCTGTTTGGAATAGGAATGTTGAAAAGGTAAGCCAAAAAGAATGAACAATACAAATAAAAAATATATTGTTAAAAATAGGTTAGTGTCATATGGTGAGAGTGTTTTTGTTAGCAAAAGCGTGTGCATAGCAACGTGAATTGGTCACGTTTAGCAAACACACTTCTGACGTAATAGCGAAAGGGGAATTCTCAATAGAGGAGCTAGAGTCAGTCTGGGAGTCAGTCAGAGAGAGAGAGAGAGAGAGAGAGATAGAGTTGAGAGTCAGTCAGTTGGCAGTTAGTGGTCATCTGACGCTTTGCAAGCGATGGGTAATAGATTATAATGTAAATCCAAATTTGAATTCCAGACGTCACCATCATTCGACCGGTTCAATGAATGAAGTATCATCATTGTTTTTTTAAACTGTCGTCATGTGTCATCTTTCATCACTCAAATGAACATTGTGTGACCCTTCGAGAATTATGCATTTTCCCTCTCTTCTATGTTAAGAACTTGTATACATCTCCATTCAGTACCTATATGAAGTCTCAAGCATCTGAGAACAGAACAGTATAAATGTCTTATCTTCCCCTCATCATCACTATCGGTATGTCTGTACATGAGTCCCGTTATATATGTTCCCGATCTGAATCTCCTCGCAATCCTTAATAGGTCAACACTATGTAAGAGGCATCAAATACGTGTACATCTGTATGTTCTATTTAAACACTGACGTATACGGGAATAAAATAAGATAATAAACTAAATATTGAGTAGATATTATTTACTTAACCAAAACTATCAGTGAATAACAGATCAGAGAATATATATTATATTTCGCATTTTTTGGATTCTTTGTACGACTGGATATTGTTCTTCCCAAATATTTTGATCGATGTAACCTCGTTTAGTTGCGTCCATTCGAACACGCGAATCTTTTTGTCAACCTCGAATATTTGTATAGACTTTTAACTTTTATTTCCCATTTAAGGTGATTTTTATTAGTATAAGATTATAGGAAACAAAGTTGCTATGTTCGTTTTTTGTTTCCAATTTTGTTTTAAATCATTTACATTCTAGAAAACTAATTCAATTTAAATCTGATACTTAAGTTATGGCTAACAGCAAATACAATTCAACAAATCTTTATTAATTGCTGTCTAATTATCATGGCTCAAATGATATGTATTAAACTATTAGATAGCCCCCATAGTATGTCCTTTAAAACGTATTGTAAATACTGTTACGTTGTTGGTCTATAATAAAGTGTTGGGTGTTTGTTGCGTCACCTCTAATAATGGATTAGAAGAGATGACGTGTTATATTATATATTTATGTTGTAGCATAAAGGGAATCGTGTGTGAGTGATATGTATTTTTAGAACCTACCTCTGCTTCTTCGATGTTGGACCATCTGGAATTTCTCGTCCTGGAGGGAGACTTGATACCTGTTTTTGGATGAAGATTCAATCACTCCAAGACAAGGAATTGGTTCTATCGTTTTTTTCACTTTTCCCACATGTCTTGCAGAAGGTGGAAAGTGAAATCGGCCTGTGTGGGTTCTTCTTCTACACAGGTCAGCGTTCGCCCCCCCCCCCCAAGTTGAGAGGAGGAGACAACGGGAAGCCGTCCGTTGTCTTCTGAGTCCAAATCAAATCTCAACGATTCATCTAACCTGATCACATGACTCACACGCAATCAAATCAACTGATCTTTTACTTCCGGTCAACTTGTCTACACTATAATTCACCTCTTCCCTCTCTCTCTCTCCCTCTCTCTATTCCGTAACATTCCTTCCACCATTATTTATAAAAATGTATGACGGAGAAATACATTTTTTTTACTACCCAATTTTCTAAGGGAATCCTAAGCTCACCCCACTGGCAAAGGAACTGCCATGCCATTATTCAATAAATCATAATTCAAATAAATAAAATTACATCTACAAATAATACCATGTGGCGCTAATCCTTGCGCCCTCGAAGGTCAACAACTCTCTGTGACCCCATGACCTCTATCTCGCATCTTAGAATCATGCAGAGATCACGATATCTCTCGTAACGCTATAACGCGTTTCCACAAACACATGACTCAAATGAGATTAAAGATTTTTTTCATAATATTACGAGAGCATTTTCCTAATTCTCCCGCAGAATTACGCACCCGGAGAAAAATACCACGAAAAAACGACAAAAAAAATAGTTCTAAAACCATGCTGAAAATTAGAATAAATATCGACTGTACCTTTGACTCTTCCAAACTTAAGAACTAGTTGACCCCTTATTCAACCCAGTAGTGTGTCTTTTTTCGTACACTGCTTAAATCTTATTTCTTTCTCTTTTTAACATTTATCATTATTATTACTATCATTATTAATTAATTAACAACATGTTCTTACTTATCAATTAATAAGGAAAACGTTCACTCTTTCTCCATTCTGCGAAAAAAATACGTCCAATACCAAGAAAAAACCTGCACAATTCTGATATGAGAAAACATCAATCGCATGAAAATATAAATTAAAAAAAAAATTCTTATAATCATTCACAAATAAAAAGTTATCATAATCATTCACAAAATAAAAATTCTTATAATCATCACTAATAAAAAGTTACAAATAACAAAACATAGATTCGTGGAAACCCAAAATTGTTCACGTCAACATATTTTGAGGTCAGGTTACATAACCTTTGACCACATCACAGAATCTCAAAATATTTTTTTTTAAATCACAGTCGTTTACAAAAAATAAATAGATATTTACAATTAAAATACATAGTCGTTTCCAAAAACAAAAACAAAAAAATGACTCACTTAAAATTTTCAGACAATCCTTCAAAAACAAAAATTCAGCATAAAATAACAATCGATGGAAACTAAATTTGTCCACGTAACCCAACACTTGGGGTTTTCTGAAAAGAAAAATAACCTTTTACTTATCCGAGTGATTTTTATTATGGCTTTTTCTGCCATTTTCTCTACTGCCACTTACGCCACGTAAGGGGAACTCCAATTGCTCCCTGACGCTCGACAGAAACACATTTCGCTTTGCTATATTGGAAAAACTTCTTTTTTTCCAGGTCGGTAACCGCGACTGCCTTTCAAGGCATATAGCTCAGCGAAATATATCGGGATTCCATCCATAGATTTTTCCATGTTGATCCTACTGAAATCACAGAATCCCATCACCCTAAAACAAGACTTGTTTTTTTTTTCTTTATCTAAAAAAGCATACATTTTAACATTTCATAAAACAGTTTACATACAATAACATTTTTCCACACCAGAAAAAAATTCTCACGAAAAATCTCGTACAATTAGATAAAAAATAATTCCGCATTAGCAGAAAGTATCCATTGTTTCTTAACAAACAAACAAAAAATATCCACTGTTCTTCCCCAAAAGTATGTAAAGCGTTTACAATTGTAACTGTATATGATTGTTTAACCTATAAATTCATAACAAATATTTGATTGATGTGTTTCCCGCAACGGTGACAGTCATCTCATTTACCTCTGTAACTAAAGTTTATATGTTCTATTTCTTCTTTCTTTCTTTCTGTTTTTATCAGTATGACGATTGATATATCTTTCTTTTTTTCAATTTCCACTGTTTATCTTTCTACACCGTAACATAGCATTTTAGTCTTTCTGTGTTTTCTTATTTTAAAATCAACAATTCGTTATCTGTATGTCGATCGAGCTATCTGTTTTTTTCTCTTATTTCTCTTAATTTAGCATATAATAATTTTAATTTAACATAATTTTAATGTGTCTTTTTCGGTTGCTTATATATATATATATATATATATGTGTGTTACATATAGGTTTTCTTATTAAGAGTGTGTCTTAGAAAGAGAGTCTTAGTAAGAGAGAGAGAGAGAGAGAGAGAGTCTTATTAAGAGGGATGTTGTTGATAGTCTTATTAGAAGCACAGTCTTAGAGTCTTATAAAGAGAGAGATGTTGTAAGAGGGATGTTGTTGTAAGAGAGATTGTTCGTGTTATAAAGAATATTGTTGTTTCTGTTATGAATATTCATATATATTAAAAATGTTTATACTTAGAAGTGTAGATATGAGATGTAGAGTTCACATTGTAGATATGAGATGTGTATGTCAAGACATTTTAAACTACATGATATACAAGAAATATAATAACAATTTTCACTTTACCTTTTGGTCGAATTACAACACAAAGACGACGTTTATAAAAACACATGATGGGTTTATTTCTCCTCCCGATCGGTCGTGGTTTTCATCATCAAGAATTCAAAGCTTCGCATATAAAGTTTCAAAAGTGACCGTCTCGCTTCTAGACGTTCGAATCTCATCTGCAGACTATCGTCTGTCGTCCTCAAACTCCCTCTCCGTCTCTCTCCAGTTTCTCCCAAGTTTCTAACTATATCTAGAACTTCCAATTTTCCATGACGGCATACACATGTTAAAACATGTGTCTTCTTTCACGTGTGCTGGACATGGGTGTCCAAAACTTTTTCCTTTGTTTACAAAAGGAATTTTAACCTATATTCACAGTAACCTATTTTTCAATATGTTAAAAACATGTTTATTAACTTATCTTGTATAGTTGCATTCCTCAATTTAATTTTTCATAACAGAATTGACAACGCACATTTTTTCTTGAAACTATTTTATCTCTAAACTAAACAATCGTTTGTTTTACATTCCATTTTCTAATTCTCTCTCGTAATCTATTTCTTAACCTAATTTACGAGGTTCGAATTTCGTCTATTCTATTTCATTTTCATTTTAACAAAATCTCTCTATTTTTATACTTATATGAAAAGGGGGCAGTCTTTATCATGTAACATATGTATTTTTCACTGTTCAATGAAAGGACCCTACGTTGTTGTTTTTTTCTTTAATTTCCTTTATCCTTTCCTTTTATGTGTAGTGTACAATATTTGTTTTTTCCCCGATGTGTCTATATAATATTTTTTCTTTTATGGTAACCACTAGGTTCGATATTATTCTTTTTTTTTTCACACTCACGACACCAAATGAGCGTTTGTTGTTTTCACCCCAGGTTCGGTATGACATCGTCGATGATCCTGGTCATGGCACCAAATGAATTTTTGTTACGTTGTTGGTCTATAATAAAGGGTTGAGTGTTTGTTGCCTCATCTCTAATAATGGATTAGAAGAGATGACGTGTTATATTATATATTTATGTTGTATCATAAAGGGAATCGTGTGTCAGTGACATCACTTTTCCCAGATGTCTTGCAGAAGGTGGAATGTGAAATTGGCCTGTGTGGGTTCTTCTTTTACACACGTCAGCGTTTCCCCCCGAGTGGAGAGGCGGAGACAACGGGAAGCCGTCCGTTGTCTTCTGAGTCCAAATCAAATCTCAACGATTCATCTTACCTGATCACATGACTCACACGCAATCAAATAAGCTGATATTTTACTTCCGGTCAACGTGTCTACACTATAATTCACCTCTTCCCTCTCTCTCTCTCTCTCTCTCTCTCTCTCTCTCTCTCTCTCTCTCTGTCTCTCTCTATTCCTTTACAATACTCCCAAATACTTTAACCTGGGTAATATTTATTAACTTATGTTTAATAACTTTTGTTAAAATGTAACAAAACCGCATGTTCCTTAATGTTCCTAAGGGGCTTCCAACTTCGTTTTTCTCAATAAATAAAATTCTTAATTAGAATACATTTACAACATATTTGGACGCCTTACACTTTATAGTAGTATATTGGAAATGCATAATGATCCGTTGATAAATTTAGGAGTTAATCCTGTACATAAAATATATAACCATATAAACATACATGATTTATAAATCATCACGATATAATCAAAATGAAATAATGATAAAACCTATGACATGCAATGGAAATAATGAAAAACTTTAGGTCGAATAAATGTGTGTACATCTCTCCTTTACTATTATATGAAAAGAAACTTTGTCTTTGTAAGTAGCTGTATGTGTGGGTTCGTCTTTTATGGACTCATAAACGACATTATTTGTCTGGCAGTGTATTAGATAGGATTTGTATCAGAATGTCTTCGACAAAAATCCTAGGATAAAGGAACTGTTCGATTTTAACATATGGCAACGCCTTATACAGCCTAACACCACAATTGCGATTAAGAAGTGTTATTACTACACAAACTACCGGTTGCATAAAAAATCAACAATAGTTTCTTCGATATACCAGTAGCACGTTCGAAATACATATCTCTGTTTAGAGCACAATTGACCCGTGCTTCTTCATTTTGCATTTTAATCTTTAATTTAAGTCGTTCTATTTATAAAAGATAATTTTGATAAAATTTAAAGTAGTTTATCTCCAGTGCAATGTATTGTGGAAAATCTCTGCATTGAGGCATGTGAAGTTTTTCCCCTGTGCACCGCAGTGTGTCCCCAACTAAAACAGGCAATCAATCAATTTGATTGAAAAATGAGCGATTTCACTGATTGCGATAACAGTAAAACATGACAGGGTGAAACACTTGTTCGTCTGCATTCAAGCTAGGGCAACGCCATGTTTTGCTTCTAGTAATAAGATACATTTAGAAGAATGAAACAAAAAGATAATTTTGTTTTGTGTGAAATAGTTAACAAAATGATCATTGTAATTAGTACCTTAGAAACGTCACGTTATGCTCCAGCTGCGTTAAGGCAACCAATTAAAAGAATCTGTTGGGTTTGTTGTTTCTCACTTCGGGAAAACATAATAAAATAAATAAAAACTGCAAACAAACTATTTCAAGCGAAATTTTCGTTTATTGCAATTACTGTGAGCTATCTATTTCCCAATAATATATGAAATTGTATTTGTCTATTATGTCGAAAAAAAAACATTTGCAATATGAGAAAAAGTGTATTACTTGTTTAAATGTCGGCTTCCAAACAAATAGATTGGTAGTAGGTAACACTAGCGTACATACGCGTCCACAATTGCAAATATATTGCACCTATAATTTCAACGATTAAATCACTTATTATAATTGATTATTTATGAATATAAGATTATATTTCTTTATTCAAGGTCATAATAACATATCATGAGAAATTACTAGCTTTCTCTCATTAAAATAACAACGCTTATACTTTAGCATATATTACTTATGTATTTTCATAATGATGTAAAAATAAAATGAATTATATATGCTAACTATAACAACAGAAAGTACAACACTACTATCTAAGCGAGGACATCAACACTGGAATGAATACCTCTGATCAGTGGATTAAAGCTGTAAGATTTTATAAATATGTAAATAAAAATCATCATTCTAATTAACTGCGAAGATAGACTTTTAGTAATTCAAGAGGGAATAATTAGCAACGCTGTTAATTATCTCACAGTCATCATAATGGCGGTTACGGCTTACGATAAATCAGGAACTACTTACAATGAGAATGTTTCTTACTACTAAATATTTTTATTACATCAGAATTTACCCCCTCCCACCTCCTTCGGTTCACGCAAGCTTTTTGTACTAGCCAAATGAATCTGCAATCTTCATCACATATGCTATATGTATTCCAAGTTTTATTGTACGATATTATATACAAATGTTTCAATTTTTCGCTTCAGAACTTTATATGAAATTGTGTTATTAATTTGGATAATATGTAACTGTTTCTTCAGCTTTATAAATGTGTCCTTCACACAAATAGAAATTGCCATCAAACAGGTGATCATTATCTTATTGTACAGGTTATTGATGATGTTGTTGCGAACTTGAATATTCAATCAATATTTTCTTTCTTTTTTTTTTTTCGGTGTCTGTAAAATTTGACTCCACACAGACTATGAATTTCCTTGTAAAGCTGATGTTTACTTCCTTAGATACGGCGAAAATATGTGATACAATGTCGTGAAAGTCTGATTCAAAAAGCAAGCACGTCAGAATATGTGCACTCTTATCAGCAAAAACGTATGGACAGACCAAATGAAATCAGACATCGAGTTACAATTGAGAATGTTAAACAAGATAAAAAGAATTGATTTTTATTTTAAATTTGGTCTAAATACAAAGTAATAAAGAGGTTAGAAAATATATTAATTTAACATATTTCTGCATTTACCGACCCGCGATTTCCATGCAGATGGCTCGGAATCACTCGGCAGCTGACGGAAATAACCGGAAAATGTAGGCCAAGCGTTCCTCAATTTTTAAAGGACGTCTATTTTTAGCCAATACTATTCTATGAAAGCTACGTTTTTATAATTTGGAAGTAATAATAATAATAAACAAATTATATGCGCAGATTACAGTTTACGCTTATCGTTAGGGTTGAATTTAATACATGTATATAAATTGATTTATTCATGTTTCATGTTTTCCCTGTTTATCATTATAAGTTTCTCGTAACGTTTTACGGTTCCGCGATCGGCCACTTTCAGTTATTCTTGTCAGCAGCGGAGCACAACGGTGAAACTTTGTGGAAACCGCGAGTCATTTTTACACGCGCATCAAAAATTTTAGTGCCGTATTAGCAAAATTGCATTTCGATATCAGTAGAATAACACGTTTGAATTATAAACATAAATCTTAAAATTTTCGAATACATAGAATAACAAATATTTTACATCACCATATATTTAACTCGTGTGATGGAAAGTGAAAATGAAAATATATTGCCTTACAAGATTGTACAGAAAACCTCAAGATTACATTTGCGTTTAAAATATTTTAATCCCTATTTCTCACATCCTAGTATTTCCCGTCGTG